>NC_069089.1:6721772-7021772 GCF_947172395.1 Bicyclus anynana | reverse complement strand
ACTATAACAATAATCTTGGCCATACATTAGTAGACTTTATGTCTTTACATAATCTGTGTCAACATAATAGTGTAGGTAACTGTGATGATAAGCTCTTGGACTTGGTTATTAGTAATTTACCAAATATAAGCATATCAGAGGCTCCGGACTTGCTGAGCAAATTAGACCCCTACCATCCTAACTTATTAATAAGAGTTAATTTCACTCATGTTTCATACTTGAGATCCAAAAGTCGTGTTGTTTATAATTACTTCAAATCTGATTATGGTACAATTGTAAAGGAAATGAAGAATATCAACTGGTTGCAAAAGTTTTCTACTTGTAAAGATGTCGATGCTATGGTTGATGTATTTTATAAGTATATCTATGAAATTATTAATACATCAATACCAAAACGTAAACTTAAACCTGCGAAATTCCCGGTCTGGTTCAGTAGGAACTTAATTAAACTTATATCAGAGAAAGATAGGCTTCGCAAAAAATTTAAGAAATACAATAATCCTAGAGATCAATTTGAATTCCAAATCATTCGTTGTCGTTGTCATAAGCTATACAATATATGTCTTAAGGACTATAAGACCAAAACGGAATCTAATATTTCTAAGAATCCTTGCAATTTCTGGAAATATTTTAAAAACAAAAAGCAAGGTGAATCTTCTCTGCCTGCATCAATGAAACTTGAAAATGAATTAGCAAACTCAGGCACATCAATAGCTAATCTTTTTGCAGACTATTTTTCCTCTATCTACTCGCGACCACCTAATTGCCAACCTACTCTTACAAAGTTTCCCCTTAACAATAATACTCCGCAATTGGCTAAAATACAGTTCCTTGAGTCTGATGTCATAAAATGCATTAAATCTCTTGATCCCCTTAAAGGTGCTGGTCCAGATAATATCCCACCTGTATTTATCAAACGTTGTGGTCCTGCGATTGCTTTCCCATTGACACTAATTTTTAATCGTTCCCTAACTGAGGGGATTTTTCCCAGTGAATGGAAGAAAGCACGAATAGTACCAGTATTTAAGAAGGGAGACAGAGTGGATGTTAAAAATTATCGTCCGATCTCAATACTTTCATGCTTCTCTAAACTTTTTGAAAGTCTTGTTCATCCTATTCTATCTCGGCATTTGGACAATTTTCTCACGAGTTCTCAACACGGCTTCAGATCTGGTTTATCCGTGCAATCAAATTTGTCTGACTATACTTCAGATCTCTGCCATATGGTTGATAAGGGGCAACAGGTTGACGTCATATACACAGACTTTAGCAGCGCATTTGATAAGGTTAACCATGTACTACTCGTTAATAAACTTATGCAGTATGGAATCAGTGGTCCCCTTGTCAAATGGTTTAATTCATACCTTCACCTGAGATCCCAAACTGTTGCAGTCAATGGTTTTGAGTCTAAAACGTTCCAGGCACAATCTGGAGTGCCACAAGGTTCCCACCTGGGGCCCCTACTGTTCTTGGCCTTTATTAATGATATTTCCTCGGTGACACAACATTGTACTAGCTCGTTGTTCGCGGATGATTTGAAAATTTATAAGACAGTTAAATCCTCCAACGATGCTAAATTACTACAAGAGGATTTAAACAGAATAATTAGATGGTGTGATAACAACTATATGACTCTTAATGCTAACAAATGTTTCCATATAAAATTTACTCGGAAAAAAAAACCACTTGTTTCTAGTTACTGCATTAATACCACAGTACTGCAAGAGTTATCGGAGATAAAAGACTTAGGAGTCACTATTGATAGTAAGTTAACATTTAAATCTCATATAAATAATATTGTTCAGAGAGGTGCACAGCTTTTGGGATTTTTGAAACGCAACACAAAGGGGTTCTCTTGTAAGACCAAAATTATTCTATACAATGCCTTGGTGAGATGTTGTCTTGAGTTTGCTAGTGTGATTTGGAATCCAATCTATAGTATACATTCTCAACGAATTGAAAATATACAACGAGCATTTACTAGACATCTTGCCTTTATATCAAGCGGTATGTCGCATAGGATGCCTTACCACCAGCGTCTAGCACAGTTTAAAATGTTACCGCTGCGAAGAAGACGTGAAATGCTTGATTTATGCTTTCTTCACAAATTAATAAATAATAAAATCAAGTGTGGTAACTTACTGGAAAGGATATTTTTTTCAGTCCCGCGTAGATATCCACGCTACCGTACTACGAAAGTATTTCATGTTCCTTTTATAAGGACTAACCTTGGTATGCAGGCCCCTATCAGACGAATTTGTGCCAAATATAATGAAATATCCAAAATCATACCAGGTATTGACATTTTTCACAACTCCTTCAATGTTTTTAAAAACAAGGTACACGACCATTTTGTACTTAATAATAATAATAATTAATTAAATAAATTGTCTTAGGTTTAGTTTATTACTTTTCTTCTCTTTCTATTTGTTATAAATAATTTAGAATAAGTTTAAATATATTGTCAACTTTAATTTAATTTTGTATGTAATTTTACCTAGTAATCTAATTTAATAATTGTATTCAATGAATTTGTTTTCCTTTTATGCTAATGTTTTATAATAGTATACTTTTTTTATTAACTTTGACATAATATAATATTATTATAAGCTTGACATATAATTATTATGAAAGTGTTGACATGAAATTATATAAAATGTTATGTGCGCCTAGCGTTAGTATACATATCAGATTTTTTGTGGCATATTGTATTGTTTTTAATGGTTAATATGTGTATTGTTGGCGTGCTTTAAATAAATAAATAAAATAAAATAAAACTTAATAAAAGGTAGGTACATACTACACATAACTTAAATAGTAACAAATATCAAGTAAAGTAAGTACATAACATAATTAGGTAAGTAGATATACATATATTATATACACATCATTGTTAAATACATATATTTATAAATAGATAAATATCTACTTTACTTCATTAGAATTACGGTTAAAAATCAAGAAATTTCAGGAATTTAGAAAATTCGTCTTTCCAAACACGAAACGTTATTGTTCACCGTTACCTATCAAAGGCTTGTTTAATATTCTACCCTTTACCCTGGCTATTAAATGCTGATATCATCAGGGGTTGATGTAGTAATGAGGTCACCTAGAAACCTCCAGGACAAAAGTATTTGTAAACTAATATTTGTAAACTAATCCTGTATTTGTAAACTAATAGTATCGTATTACTGTAATATACTTTACCTCTTTTACATTATAATACAACTAGCGGGCGCCCGCGACTTCGTCGGCGTGGAATTTAGTTTTTCACAAATCCCTCGGGAACCATGGGTGATGATAGACTATGTGTTAATCCAGGCTATAATATATCTTAATACCAAATTTCAGCTAATTCGGTTCGGTAGTCGAGGGGCGAAAAAGTAACAAACATTCATATCATCAAAATCATCAGTTTCCGCAAATCTCGGGAAACCATGGATTTTTCCGGGCTAAAAAGCCTATGTGTCAATCCAGAGTAAAATCTATTTCCATTCCAAATTTCAGCCAAATCGCTTCAGTAGTAGCGGCGTTAAAGAGTAACAAACATCCAAACATCCATACAAACGTTCGCGTTAGTAATATTAGTATAATGCAATATCATTGTATTATATTGTAAAAAAGGTATAGTTTGTGGTATCTTAGGGGTAATCTCTGGATCTACTGAACCGATTTTGAAAATTCTTTTACCACTAGAAAGCCCCGTTATTTGTGAGTGTGATAGGCTATATTTTATCCCCGTATTCTCACGGGAACAGGAACTACGCGGGAGAAACCGCGGCGCGTCGGCTAGTATTCCAGTTTTCACTATTTGCATAATTGTGCAAGATTGGCGAGATATCAAAAACGATTGAATTTCATTATTCCGCTATATTTAGCATAATATATTCAAAATTTTATGCTCTTTCGTAGATACAATGTGAATTACTTGAGCTTAATATTTCATATAAATATTGTTGTATGTATTTGAAAATTGTAACTTAAAAGTTGGGAACACATTGGCAATACGCCACGATAATATTTTTAAGACTTTAGCATATTTAAACTACATTTAAATTCAACATCTCAAAAGATTACTTATTTATATATCCAATAAAGTGTTATTATTTATTTAAATAAACTCTTTCAAAAACATATTAGCAAAATGAAAAAAAACATATTGTAAAATATTAATAAACATTTTAAAGCTTGGCAAATTCGTTCGTAACACTCCCGATGGTCCGCGGGGGCCGGGAGGCAGGTAGCGATGACAGATAAACCCACAACTGATGCACCCCACTTCCAGCCTCTGCCCCGCGTGCCCGACTTCACACCCGCGCAGTTCTTCCCTCCCCGTCACCCGCATATCATGGGAGTGTCATCAACTTGCCAAGCTATTTAAGAGGAATATCCCGCCGTGTTCTTATATCTCAAAAGGATAAGCAGCGTTTTTGATAAAAGCTCCCAGGCGGCTTGACTTTTCCGTCACTACCAATAATTTATCATCATATTTTCAAACAATTGACAGAAACCCATGACAATTTACCTATATATCTAAGCATTGACGCCGCGTGGTTTCAAGTTTCAAGAATACGGGGATAATATATAGCCTATAACCTTACTCGGTAAATGAGCTATCTAGCACTGAAAGAATTTTTTTAAGCGGACCAGTAGTTCCTGAGATTACCGCGTTTTATCAAACAAAAAAACTCTTCAGCTTTATAATATATATCTAAGCATTTGTAGATAACTTTATCTATTGCTGAAAAACTGTCTGAAAATCCGTTCAGTAGTTTTTGAGTTTATGGCGAACAGGCAGACAGACACTGTGGAGAACTTTATTATAAGCTTTTAATTAACATGCAATGTTAATTAAAAGCTTATAATAAAGCAATTTATTATAAGCTTTTAAACAGTTATATAAATAAATGTGTAAATGTAAATGGGTAAATGTATGTTTGTTTGTGTGAAATCTTGCAGCTTGAAATTTTTGTGTCATCGAAACGGCTGAGGGACTTTCATTGTTAGATAGAGAAGGTCATTGACCAATATATAGGCTACTTTTATTTCGAAAAAATCAATGGTTCCCGTGGGATTTGTGAAAAACAAAAAGTAGCTTATATTTAATCATCACTGTCAATTCACAGTGACGTCATATTTTTGTCGTCGGCGTATACAATTCGCAGTCACGGCACGTCGCGGACATTTTCCGCGTCTAGAATCACTTCACCAACAACGCGCTCGCGTTTCCTCGCCGTAAATAAATATATCGAAAGTTATCTCATATGTCATCGCAAAGTTTCGACAGTTAAAACTATTCTCAAGAATAAAGAATAGTTGTTCTCTTACGTAGGTACTATGAGTAGTACAGTTAGCGCCTTGCTTTACATTACTTTAGATTTACAAGACGGAGGTCCTGGGTTCGATTGAGGTTTTATAAGTTTTATTATTTATTTACATTAAACGTGACATTTTTCAATAGAATAACTATAAAAATAAATGCACAAATAACAAAGATATTTGTAATTTTGTTTGAACGCCCATACAAATCTAACGATCAGCGAACCAACGACGTCATTAATTGGCGCCATTTTGTATCTGTGTCAGTACTGAAAATATGACCTTTAAAATCACTGTAGCTCCGAAAGTAATGATCGCAGATACCTTGTTACTTTTAGAAAATTGCTTTACTATTAGCATACTCCTAATTTGTATATAATTTAAAAAGCTGTCATCATCCCTCCGCTAGTTATCAATAAAATAAAAACTGATTACAATACTATCATACTTACAAATTACAATACCAGTATACCTCTAGTAGTCTACATATATGTAGTATTGTCACAATATACGCTTGGCAAATCCGTTTGAAACCACAACTGATGGGAACAGCCAAAGCTACGTCTCGCGCTGTGAGGAGCCGAGCAAACTTAATCTCTCATCAAATCCAAATTAATTAAACTCGAACATAAATCCACCAACCCTAGTAAAGGCACCCAATATATCATGCAAAGCAAAGTACATAAGACTTTGTAATGTCAATCTCAATACAATAATGCTTTGAGGGTAAACTTTTGATCATCATCATTCATCATCATCGTGATCATCATTGGTCAGAATTCAATCATTCTTAGAATATGATGAACAAAGTTGAATATGATGATATATATGATGATGGGGGAGGGATGATGGGATATATATAGGCTTGTAGGAGGTTTGTACAAACGAAAAGGAGATTTAAACCTACGTCTTACTAGACACGGGCATAAGTTAGTTATTTCTGCATATCGTCTCCAAAGAGTAAAAAAATCTTTTGTAGGTTTGGGTGTACTCTTCTTTAACAAGATCCCCAAGACTGTGATGGACTTGCCAGTGCATAGCTTTAAGCAATGTGTTAAAAAACGTTTGCTTAGTCGAGGTTACTACACCATCGTTGAGCTCCTTAATGATAAAGTTGCTTGGAGGCCGTTGGAT
Source organism: Bicyclus anynana (assembly GCF_947172395.1). NCBI lineage: Eukaryota > Metazoa > Arthropoda > Insecta > Lepidoptera > Nymphalidae > Bicyclus > Bicyclus anynana. The sequence continues at coordinate 7,015,319 of NC_069089.1, read as the reverse complement.
CAGCTTCCACCTTCACACAGGAAGTAAAACTATAAGAAATTGTAATGTTGTCATCAATTGTAATTATAATATTATTGTATGATATTTTTAAAAGAGCAACTGTTGAGTTTCTTGCCGGTTTTTTCTCAGCAGAATCTGCCTTCCGAACCGGTGGTAGAATTTTTACAAATAGTCAACTGACGTATCAAAAGTGCTTGTATACTGAGCCTACTTGAAATAAATGAATTTTTGATTTTGATTTGAGGCTTCGAACGGCCGAATCCTCCCACAAATCTTTGCCGGTAGGGTGGTATTTAGCCACGGAGCTAATTATCGAAATGGACCACTCAGAAATGACGGCATAGTCCTCAGAGTTATTTTCTGATATAGTAACAGCCTTCTAAGCGTTATTCACGTTAGTTCATTTCACAGGTTAATTTTGTTCATGGGGTTGTAGTCTATTACTGTAATCTCGTTCATTGGTATATGTTACGTTTTAATAGTACGGACTTAACCTGAGTTGAAGTTGAAGCGTTGGTTTTATGTAGGTGCTAGAAAATCTCAAGATTTACAGTATAAACACACATTTCATATAAATTTCATTCTACACTTAAAAACAAATGTTGTAGAAATGAACTTCAAGTTTCACAGCTTATTACCGTTAAAACAACGGGTAAAACAAACCTGAGTCGAAACATTAAAAAGTTTTCAACGCGTAATATTATCCGTAACACAATCAAAACTTTAAGAGTTCAGACGAACTTTTCATTATACTTGTCATTGCTAGCGATAGTAACATTTCTACTGAATTTGAAACATGAAAAATACAATTGCAGAATAAAAAAAGTTATCTTCTTAAAATACTAGATTGTTAAAAAAGGGGCTAAAATACCCTTTACACTTTAAAATATAAATAAAATTATTATATGACTCAAAGCTAGAAATAACAACTTTAAAATGAAATTTTGTGTACTTACCTATAATCCCCGACACTGATGAATTAAAATGAGCTAGAATAACACCGTATAAGCCACAAAGTCTTTTAGTCATAATAGCAAACGTCTATATTTTCGAATCTCCTACTACCCTTACTAATACCCACTCCTATTTTTTTTATTTTTTACAAGTTAGCCCTTGACTACAATCTCACCTGGTGGTAAGTGATGATGCAGTCTAAGATGGAAGCGGTCTAACTTGTTAGGAGGAGGATGAAAATCCACACCCCTTTCGGTTTCTACACGGCATCGTACCGGAACGCTAAATCGCTTGGCGGTACGTCTTTGCCGGTAGGATGGTAACTAGCCACGGGCGAAGCCTCCCACCAGCCAGACCTGGACCAATTAAGAAAATCTCAATCTGCCTAGCCACTACACTACATATCTACACTACATACAAACATAATACACTTAGGTACTTATTGAATACTTGAATAACATGAACTATCTCAATCTCGTCAACTTTAACTATATTCGGAGCATTAATTCCACTCAGTAAAATGACAAAGTTAAAATTATTATATTATTTCCGACCACACACATTGCTTTCATTCACGCGACTTTCATGATACGGATAATAAAGACTTAGCCCCTGTTCACACGGCAGTGTCCTGCAATTTTTTTACAGTACTCGTATACATCTAACCAATAAATAGTGGCATGTTTTACATAGAACAGTTGTTCACGTGACGTTAATACTGCAAAAAACGTATAACCAATATTATGTTTAGATGTATACGTTAAAAAAACCGACCATGTCAAGTCGTACACGCACACGAATGGATCCGTATTACATATCTATAAAAACGACAAAAATATGTATGTTATTGTCTATGAAAATTTCATAAAATACAGCCTGGTGACAAGGACGGATAGACAGACAGCGGAGTCTTAAAAATTCCGTTTTACCTTTTGGATACAGAACCCTAAAAACTTGCAGGAAATTGTCGTGTAAACGTAGCATTACTGCCCATTCCACGGTACAATATACGGCTATAATTCGCCCTGAATAGTTTTTACGGAGTAAACGTCCGTATCGAGGTCCCCAGATGGAGCGGAAAGTTTACTTGGGGTCATTGTGGGAACTTTTCCAGCGGGACATTTAACTAGCGGGAACCAATAGACGGAGCAACAGTTTTTGAGTTGTACTGATTGTGTTCGAACTTAGCCGGCCGATGAACCCGCAGTAAAAGTTCGTCTTGGGAAGTCTTATTTTTTTTTTGTTACATCTTTTCCTATTTTAATTGAATATTACATATTAAAATGTACACACTAACTACTTTTAGTAATATAATTATAAAATGATAACTTATAAAATTATTGTAAAGATGTAAATTTTAAATGGTGAAATTGTCATTTGAATCATTAAATACTTATATTAATAAATAATTTGCCAAATGCGCAAGAAACATGTACCATCTACATCTACCGACCACCTGTATATATGCATGTATCTGCAATTAAATAAATTAATTGATTGATTAATTGATTGAAGTTGTTTTGTAAATGTATTATTTATTTTATGTATTGTAATGTATAATGTATTATTTTCACCAGATTAAATTTTATAATTCTACTAGCCCTAGGACGCCCATTTGGAATTCAGTTTTTCACAAATCCCACGGGAACCCTGGATTTTTCCGGGATGAAAAGTAAAGTGCTATTTGCTAATTCAGAGTAAGATCTATTGTCATTCCAAATTTCTGCCAAATCGCTTCAATAGCCGCAGCGTAAAGGAGAAACAAACATACACAATTACACACACACTTACACACAAACTTTCATCTTTATAATATTAGTGTGATATTAAGATACGTATTAGAATATTAAAATATGTTATTTGTGGTTGTTAGCTCTAAGAGATCTGTCAGTCTGTCTGTTACCTTTTTACGACTAAACCTAGGACTAATGTAACTTGAACCTAGTAGAACATTGGCTACTTTTTATCCCCGAAAAATCCAGGGTTTATGAAAAACAGAATTTCACGAGCGAAGTCACAGGCGTCCACTAGGTCGTATTAACTTTAATCATTGCAACTTCAAATGAACTACTCCATTTAAACTTCATTACCGCACATAAACACCGTCTACGAGCCGCTTTAAAATAATAGGCAACGCAATAATTCTTAAACACAACATACTAGGTACTTTAAAACGATGAGCTCCGCAATAAATGTTTCAACGTACGAGATAACATTCGGGATGGTGAAATATGTGCGATAACTTTCGCAACATAAAACAAAATCCATTACATTAATGTTAAAAGAAGCAACAATACGTCACTGGGAAGGCGGCCGCTAGCAAGACGGCTAAGTGATTTTAGGGGCGGAATACCCCCAATACTTTCTGCTGTGCTTACACTATTCGTGGCAACCCTTAGAAAAACACTGTTAATAGATCTCGAGCGAAGGCTTGCTTTGAAGCTGTCTGCCAACTGTAGACATGATTTCATTTAATATTATGTTGTCTAATAGTATTTGATATTCCACTCTTAAGCCGGGTACTCATTAGCGAACTGTAACTGTAACCGGACAGTTACAGTAACGTGGTTCTAGTGTGTACGCGTATTGTAGTCTTCGTGTCCATCGAACTGAATATGTACCTACATCAAACGCCCTCACCCACCGTAACTGTTACCTAACAGATACAATTTGTGTACGCAATGTCAAGGTTCCTTTAGTTCGCGCCAAAAACCGACATCCATCGGCTCGTTACTGTAACCACAAATAGTACAGACTTATGATTTGTGGTTACAGTAACGTCCAACGTTTACGTTACATAATGAATACCTGTTTATCATCGGCTCGCTGAGAACTGCAAATCGGTCCGCAAGTTCGCGAACCACGTACACACTATAAATTTTGGTTACACAACAGTTACGGTTACAATTCGCAAATGAGTACCCAGCTTTAAAACTCTTATAACAAGTAAGGTTGCCCGCACACTTACAACAACAACAATATTGTCAATATTATCCACAATATGGAAGATCAAATACTTACCACGTCAATTAATAATACTCTATAATTTCTTTCCACGGTACGGTAATTTCATTTCATTTCGGTATCATATGCCTACACTGAGAAGAATAAGCTACGTAAAAGAGCTACGTACGTAAGTAGCTTGCAATTTACTACTTACTACACACATACTTAGTAATGATACAGAATACTGAGCCGCTTAGAAGCAACACAATCTATAATATAAAAATGAATCGCAAAATGCGTTGGTAAGCGCATAACTCAACAACGCCTGGACCAATTTGGTCAATTTTTTTTTTAATTGTTCGTTAAAGTTCTAGGATGGTTTTTACAGCGAGAAAAATTCGAATAATTGCCGGAAAAACCATAAAAATAGCCCTTTTTTTCCCATACAAATGTTTTTTAACTTAAACGTAGTCAATTTGAGCTTTATTGTTATTGTATTACAGTTCATATTAATAAATTTTTGAAAACGGGGTAGGGGTAGGGTAGTGGTAGGGTAGGGGTAGGGTAGGGGTAGGGTAGGGGTAGGGTAGGGGTAGGGTAGGGTAGGGGTAAGGTAGGGGTAGGGTAGGGGTAGGGTAGGGGTAGGGTAGGGTAGGGGTAGGGTAGGAGTAGGGTAGAAGTAGGGTAGGGGTAGGGTAGGGGTAGGGTAGGGGTAATTGAAAGTTTACATCTAGTTTTACGCGGACGAAGTCGCGGGCATCCGCTAGTGTACTATAAAATAGCTGGTAAATAATATATCCGCATACTTACATAGTATTTTCCCTCAGTACATTAAGTAGGCAGCACGGAAATACGTACGTAAGTCAACATCACCATGGTAAAATTATGATAACGTCCGGAATCCAGGACTGATTTTTCGCAGACAACCCTATATGTTAAATCACCACAACCGATAAACAACAGGGCGATTATAATCATGAAGCTTGAATGCATGTCAATACATACAGCCTGTAGATACAGCAATGGAAAAGTTAATACAGCAGGCAGTTTTGTTGATATAGGCGTTGAGGTAGAAAATGTAAAAATGAGGGAATATTTTCTAACCCACTGAATCATAATATCGTCTCTCGATTGTCTTGCTCTCGGGATTGTTTGTCCAACACTAGATTTATTTTTACATCCGCCTCGAGTCACCGTGTTATATTCATAGCCGACTTATATTCTGAAAACTTTACGTTGTTCAATCTGAATCTGGAAAAACAAAATAGAATCTGTACAATTGTAAAAAACTGTTTTGTTTTTCATGACATTATAATGACTTTTCCCTTAGATCGAGTTACGATAATTCTTTATAGAAAATTTTAAAGACAATGTATATTTTTGATATCAGGAGAAAATAAGTGATATCCGACTTCGTAGGGAGCAAATTATGTTATGTGGGACTTTACCATTAAAACCCTATCTTTAGGCAGTGTATACCTATCTCTAGGAACTCTACCGGCAAGTACGATGTCGAGTATAAACCAAAAGGAGTGTGGATTTTCATCCTCCTTCTAACAAGTTCCCGCCCGCTTCCATCTTAGAATGCATCATCACTTGCCATCAGGTGAGATTGTAGTCAAGGTTAGCCCTTGATTACAATTGACTGAAAATCACAGGAAATAAAAATGCTTAAACACGATAAAAATCTTTGCGTCAATATTGTAATATATATTTTGAAAAACACCATCTTATAGGAGCCATTTTTCAACCCTAAAAAAATTCACCAACCCTCCAATCATAACATGATTGTGAACAATACATTAGTATTGTTCGAGTTCTATAATTTTAAATTTACTTGAAAAACGCCTAAGTTTTGACACAAAAATTTCCTGTAAGTTAAAAAGCAGCCTTCTGGAAAAATGTGCTTTTCAAGATATAAGTATCACGTTATTGAAGCAAAGAAGCGAAATATTTAGACATAATCATATTTTATATGTACAAGATACTTAAACAATATAAGCACATAAGGCAATTTATAAAATTTTAAAGAAAGCCCTTTTTCGTATAAAAGCCATACGAAGCTTGGAAGAGCCATTACGATAAATCTAAAGATAGCGCTCGTCGCGAGCACATTACGCGAGAGTTTCTCACAAAGATGGCGAAAATAACTTTGTACTCGTATGTTTCGTTTACGATATATTGCGTTGCTCGAACGGATATAATAATTAAAACAATTATCAACCACTTAAATATTTTTTTATAATACTCGTAATAACATTTTTAATACATCTTTTAACATGTCGTCGTCATCAACCCATATTCGGCTCACTGCTGAGCTCGAGTCTCCTCTCAGAATGAGAGGGGTTAGGCCAATAGTCCACCACGCTGGCCCAATGCGGATTGGCAGACTTCACACACGCAGAGAATTAAGATAATTCTCTGGTATGCAGGTTTCCTCACGATGTTTTCCTTCACCGATTGAGACACGTGATATTTAATTTCTTAAAATGCACACAACTGAAAAGTTGGAGGTGCATCCCCCGGACCGGATTCGAACCCACACCCTCCGGATTCGGAGGCAGAGGTCATATCCACTGGGCTATCACGGCTCCTTACATGTGAAGGTATAGAATAGAATACAATAGTATCGAACTAACTAAATACGATTTTAGTGTGTAATTCAACTAACATGCTTTTTGCACGCCTGTATTCAAATTTTATGTGCAATATAGTCTAAGAGCCCGGGAACCTTTGTCATTTTATAAAAGCTGAAAGTTTGTCAGCTCATGCTCCTACTATAAGTAAGTACAGTAACCAATTATAGAGTTTGGACCGTAGTTGCTTTGGAAGGTTAAGCAGCTTTTAAGGATCCAGACCAGACTAGGACCAGAGAAAGTTCTAAGTGTAATTTTTTTATGTTTTCCTCGGCATAACATGATAAATTATATTCCCATTCGCCAGTCACTTAGCTTCGCGGCAACCCTTCGAAAAACAGTTTAATTTGAAACTTCAAGGGTCTCTAGCGAAGGGTTGCCAAGAAGCCAAGTGTCTGGCTTGTTGTCGGTGTGTGTTGCGGTATTTTTTGTTGTATAATTCGACATCTTAAAATTACTAGTCACTAGATTTATTTTAATTTTAACATTGGTTTGAACATTCGTTTGAATGCGGTCTGGTGGTGGAGAGGGGAAGCTCTATAAGCTTCGACCCACCACGCAGCTCCAACTTTTTAAAGTGTTATTGTTAATGATAATATCTAAGATCGACTGCCTAAGGTGTTCTCCGAGGCACGGAAGTGTAGCACCATCAACTTCTAAACACCGAGCAGATATTTTTTACTGAATAAAGAAAACCTCAATGTTTCATAGCCCGACCCAGGATTCGAACCCAGAACCTCGTGATACTAAGCCACATTAACCACAAGACCAACGAAGCAGTTAACATTAGGGTATCAATAAGCTATTGATAACTTGTGTATACTTAAGGTTGTAGTAAGAAGAATCACACGTGTAATTTTCCTCCGCGCTTGCCTAACAATCCATTGCATTACACCCGCAATAAATCCTTCACGTTGATCCGCGGATGAACTGCCGCGACGTGAATGTTAACGAGAAAGATCCGCATCCGTGATTCATTGTTATTTGAACCCCGCGGTCACCGCCGGGCGCCGCTGCATCGCTCCCCGCCGCCATACATCACTACGTGAATCCAATCTTCTTCGATCTAGCACATGACCTAATATTTGTTGAAATATTTCTAGATTGCTACAATACGGAATAGATGCTCGTATCGACTCCTCGTTACTATATTTTTTAGTTAGCTAATAAGAAATTGAGTACAATATGTGGCTTCGAATCACGAAGACATATGATCTAGTCTTGGGTCGAGCTATGGAATTCAGAGCTTTTTATATCTTCTAAGAAATTTTCAGTTAAACTCTAAACCCAAAGTTAGACAAAGGGTGGTGTTGTATCCTTTTTCCTTGAAGAACATGTCAAGTCGTCCTTCACGGTCAATATTAAATAAACATTATCTCCCGAAACCATGCAATACACTTTGGAAAAACATGGTGGGTCTACGCTCCATATCCCCACTCCTTTAAAGAGGAAGACCTCGCTTAAAATAGGAGGCGGGCCGTTAAAATAGGTTAATGGTGATGATGATATGGGAAGAGATTGTAGTAAGAAGAATCACACGGGTAATTTTCCTCCACGCTTGCCTAACAATCCATCGCATTACACCCGCAATAAATCCTTCACGTTGATCCGCGGATGAACTGCCGCGACGTGAATGTTAACGAGAAAGATCCGCATCCGTGATTCATTGTTATTTGAACCCCGCGGTCACCGCCGGGCGCCGCTGCATCGCTCCCGCCGCCATACATCACTACGTGAATCCAATCTTCTTCGATCTAGCGCATGACCTAATATTTGTTGAAATATTTCTAGATATACAATATACCTATATAAGATAAATAAGATGCTCGTAACTATATTTTTTAGACTCCTCATTTTAGTTAGCTATGCTCGTAACTATATTTTTTAGACTCCTCATTTTAGTTAGCTAATAAGAAGTGCCTTCGGATATGTGTCTTCGGATCTTGAGATCATAGATTCGGGTCTTGGGTCGGCCTATGGAATTCAGTGGTTTTCTATATCTTCTAAGAAATTTTCAGTTAAACTCTAGCCCAAACTTAGACAAAGGGTGGTGTTGCATTATTTTTCCTTGAAGAACACTACGTGAATCCAATCTTCTGCGATCGAGCGCATGACCCAATATTTGTTGAAATATTTCTAGATTGCTACACTACAGAATTGCCAGCATCAAATCCTATATATATTTTAGTTAACTAGTAAGAAATAGAGCCGTGTGGCTTCGGGTCACAAGGCTTCGGGTTCGAATGCTATGAAATACTGAGCTTTTCTTTCTGCTTGGAAATTTTCTGTCAATTTTTCAGTTTGCGGAATGGTAATCGAAACTGATATTATAATTTATCTTTTGGTGTGTTTTTAGTCAACGAGTAGGCTCTGAAACTAATTTAGAAAACTATATTATAAACGAGTAACATAGGGGATATTTTATCCCCGTATGAGGTTTTATACTTTATAATAAAAGTCACAGTAAGTATATGTACAATCTAAAGAGGTTTATTGGCGACTACGCGTGTATTTGCAAGTCAAAAATGTATCTATTGACTACTATTTTACCCAAATAGACGTATGGATTTTTATTCGAAGCGATAGTCTTCTATGTAAGCTTAACTTGAATATAGTAAAAGTGTTCCGTGACGTCTGTGGACTAAATAAGTTTGAGGACCTTTGGTGTGTAGGTACATGTTTTCCTTTTATTTAAAGCAGAAAGTTTTCATGCCACTTTTATGGCAAATGAGTCGCAAAGCTTTATTATTGAAGGAAGCCGCAAATACTGCCAAGAAGAAAGTCATTTGAAGTTTTGATTGAATTAGGTATACGCCTATCCAGCCTTAAGTGCCTAAGTGCCTAAAGTAGTAGTTAATCTTTCAACTTCAAGCTTGATTTATCTATTGTTTTAACTTGTAACTGCTTTAAGTTATAAAGCTTGTTTTCTTTACATGAATATATATTAAGTGACTCCCTTATTGGTAATAGAACAATAAACCTTTTATTTGTTGTTGTTGACCTTCTCGTTACATTAATAATATTAAGTTTTCGACTTTAAATAATGACATCATAAGCTTTCAAAAATTATTGAAACAAATTAACTTTGAATTTTGAATGTTTACAGATTTTCAAATATGTAGGTTCTCACTCCTCAATATTGTTTCTACATAAGTCCTAATCCTTAAACTGGGAAGATAAACCCCATATGTCTTAATATACCGGCTTACTTACCCAGTTTAAGGATAATGGAAAGAACTGTGATGTTCTTTCATTTCAAACATTATCTTGATAAAAAGAAATTCAAAAATTATGATAGAAAACACGGAATTAATTTAGCTTAAGCGTTTTATGTTCTGTGATAGAAAATTTAACGACTAAAGTTATTAAATAAAATAGAAACGTGTATAGAGATTATAAACGTTGGTAAAATAAATGGAAAATATTTTACACATTATGCTGTACGAAAAATGTGCAATTACAGACGTAAAATGACGTGTAAGTAATAATAGAATTTTATGATATTACATATGCGCTAAGTTTGTAAACACCCCTGACTTGTTCGAGAGTGTGGAATCGAGGTCGGATCCAGCTAATTAAATGTGGATTTGATGAGGGATTAAGTACGTACGACGCGTGGCGGAGCGGAAACTCCGCGCGGCCGCTCCTGACTAAATAATTCGGATTTTAATCTAGTACTGCAACTTTTACAAAGAATAACTAAGTTATTTAATAACAATTCTATGGTATGCTGTTTATTATCATCATCATCATATCAGCCGATGGACGTCCACTGCAGGACATAGGCCTTTTGTAGGGACTTCCAAACATCACGATACCGAGCTGCCTGCATCCAGCGAATCCCTGCGACTCGCTTGATGTCGTCAGTCCACCTGGTGGGGGGTCGACCAACACTGTAGTGCAGGGTCGCCATTCCAGCACTTTGGGACCCCAACGTCCATCGGCTCTTCGAACTACGTGCCCCGCCCATTGCCACTTCACTCTCTCACTCACTGCATGTTAACTAACGCAATCTATCTCATTCCAAAGGAGAAACCCTATCTTTATACAAACTCGGGCCCAAAAAATTAAAAACGATACAAAGCTGTAAATTGGCCATAAATTAGAACATGTAAGGAGATCTTACGTGGCCTATTTTCAGAAAACTACATTGGCTAAATCAGCTAAATTACTTGTAATATTATGTGCAACTTGGTCGGATCAGTTTGACATTAAATTCATTGCATTGTCTATGTCAAACTGACAGTTTTTGGCATTAATTTGACACATTAGGGTAGGGGACCCTACCCCTACCCTAATATGTCAAATTAATGTAGGGTAGGGTGGGAGTAGAATAGGGGTAGGGAATGAGTCACAGTGAAGCTTGATCGGGTCTGCTAGGTATACTTAAATATATGATTTGAGTAAACACAAAACTGTGCATGTGTGCGCTCAGTGGAGTAACTAAATTCGGAACACTTTTTGCGGTTATTTTAGTACGTAACATATAGACTAACTATAGTGGAAAATATCATTGTATTGAGGCTTAAAATCACAAGTATAATACAACTATATACATAGAACATTTGATTTTATTAAAACTACAAAAGTTTCTACTGCCATTACTAAACTCTTTTACATTTTGTTCATTAATAAATGCTGTTTTAAAAAGACTATTTTGACTGTATTTTCACGTCCTATTACTTTTATTCTTTTTTCGTTATCTTTAACTTTTAAAACACTTTTTTACAATAGGCGTACTCCGTACCTAAATAAAATTGTACTACTTGAATTTTATTAACCAATTTATCTAATAAGCATAGCTCCTATTCATCTTTACAAAAAAATTACGAGTAAACTTAATAATAGAATCGATAATCTGATTCTGTACTTGAGAGAATACCAGACAGACAATCCCTAATGAAGGGAATGCTAGAGGCAATTTGCAGAATGTATTACCAACATAATAACGTTCAGGTAATTCTCTAATTCCTAATAGGTATCTAGGCTACTTACATAGTAGAACAAATAGTCAATACGTAGGTAGATGTGAAAACAATTAGGTATGAAAATTCATTCGAAACTTTTTATACAACTTTCGTACCGATAGAGTTAGGCATAGAGTAGTATAATAAATTGGAGTTCGGTATAGTTTTATGAGAAGTTACATTGTTTATTAGTTTATTTTATATGAATGAATTAAATAACTTTAAATGAATTATTCATATTCACCAGATATGCGCCGTCCCTTTTAAGATGACAACAACGCTAGCTTAGTTAGTTGCATTATCATTCGGTCTAGAAGTGCTCGAGCAGTTGGCTTACTAAGTAGGTACGTACATGTTTATAATTTCTTCTCCTAATCATGTATGTGCCATAGGCTTCTTAATGGGACCTCAGCGACGTCACCGTGGGTTTTGGACGAGCGCAGAAGCATCACCTGATGAGACCCGAAGGTAGAAGCAGAAGGTATGGCGGAACGACTCTCTAAGGGCGTCTCCTCTGAAACTCGGACTTGGTACATACGTAGAAGCCTGTAGTTCACTCTGCAGTCGCAGCTTGAAACATTCGTTTCCGACTGCTACGAACTTCGAAATGCGAGCTATGTATCGCAATCATCTAAACTAGCCCTTAACAGATTTTATAACGCTATTATATCATGTTTATTTTTCGTAGCTCGTAAAAACATAAATGAAAGAGCCTTTTTAAATAGCGTCGTATCACCGCGCACATAATATTTTTTACGAAATAACCCGTTTATGTTTATGAAGCGTTTATTCGAGCAGTTATGGCCTCAGGGTTGCTCATGATGGTCTTTTGAACTATCAAGGGTCATGCAGTTCACATTAATTCTACCTATCTTCGAGATTCATGACTGTAGCCAAAGTTTTGTTGAACTTTTAGTTTTCATGATATTTCGGAGATGTTTTAAAATTGGAAATGATTTGAAAATCTGTTATAAATATTATGAAACATCTTGTGACTCTGATCGTGACTGTTCTTTGAGGAATCGTCACACAACTATAGGGACATAGTCCCTGGTGTCTACGTAAGTAAGACGTCGTATGTAGTTTTGTGAATAACTGAACATAAGGATATTTTCTCTGTTATATTAATACTGTTGTTACATAAGTACAATATAAATAAAATAAGGGATAGGATGGAAAAATTGCCTCGTTTCTCAATTGGTTAGTCTATTCCTATATGTATAGCTTTGACGTATTAGGACCTGGGTTCGAAGCGTAAATTGGGTAATGCAATGCTTTCTTTCTTAGAGGAAAACTTTTTTACAAGGTCACAAAAATGGGACTTTTGGGTTAATTTTAATTTATTTATTAAACATTTTAATAAAAAAATTAAAACTAAAATAAGTATATATCACGTAAATTGACCTTGAAATTTTCCTAATAATTAGCATCAGTACGACCTTTGTGCTGACACTTAATCTTTGAACATAAATAATACACGCTTCACTAATTAGCCCCAAAGTAAGTTAAAAGCCTGTGTTATGGGCACTAAGGTAGTTGATTTATCAAATATATTTATATAGGTATATAACGTAGAATTATACCCAGACACTGGAAAACACCCATGCTCATTAGACAAATGTTTTCAAGTTGTGGGAATCGAACTCACGGCGGTGGATGCAGAAAGCAGTACAACCCACTGCGCCACGCAACCGTTTAATGTTTTTGGTGTCCCTGGACTTACTATTCAGACTAACAAGAGGGCTAATACGTAGATAAATACGTTTTCAGCATGTAAAACGCGAGAAACCTTCGTGTTTTGCCTTAGTCTCAGTGGCGTAGTCGTTTCTTGGATCCTGGGCCCTTGGGCCCTGTATCAAAATTAGTTGAGGAGCCCAAATGGGTAAAGATTTCTCACAAAAGAAACAAAAATACCTACTAAAAATACTCGCTTATTATAAACATGCCAGTGACTTAATCTTTGTAGGACAAAAGTGACAAAGAAAAAGAGATTTATGACTTCGTCATTTCTGAAGAGAAAACTGCATTTTTTTTCCAGGGAACACCAAATTAGTTGAGATTTTGGTATTATTTTACTATTATTTGCTTTCACACGTAAGGAACCCCTGTAGTCCGGGCCCCTTACGTGTTTAATGTGTACGCCCTTACTTAGTCTGGACATATCCAAGGTATCCATCAAGCGAACCGCCGCTCAGATTAAGCTGTCAATTACGTCACGGCTCTACCGCCCTTAATCTGTCATCTAGACACCAATTAAGCACAAACTGCCGTGGCGTAGTGTTGCTGGCATTTATCTTGCATAAAACTTAATGGCCTGAGATGGCGTAGGCGATTTCAACGGGTTGTTTGATTTGAGCTTAAAGATTTTAGTTTTATTTCGGTATCTTGACTTAATTCCTCTTAAATTTTCATTTTATTCGTCATTATTCTATAAAATAATTGATTTTTACATAATTATTCTTAATTGGTTGGAAAAATAATGCAAAACAGAATCGATCAATATATACCCATATTCGGCTCAGCTGAGCTCGAGTCTCCTCTCAGAATGAGAGGGGTTAGGCCAATAGTCCACCAAACTGGCCCAATGCGGATTGGCAGACTTCACATGTGCAGAGAATTAAAAAAATTCTTTGGTATGCAGGTTTGTTTTAAATATCACATCGTGAGGACGATGTGATATTTAATTTCTGAAAATGCACACAACAGAAAAGTTGGAGGTGCATGCCCTGGACCGGACTCGAACCCACACCCTCCGAAAGGTCATACCCACTGGACTATCACGGCTCACAAAACAGAATAGTATATCTAAAATGCTGGCCATGAAAATGTTAAAAATGGGCATTGCACAATATGGCTATCATACAACTGCTTATAAAATCATATAGGTAATCATCTATTTAGACTGAAAAGAAGAATAAAATAGATTATCAAGAAATTTTCTTTTTTAGTCTATATTAAACCCTTAATACTTTATTAAGGGTTAAATATAGGCCACGTGATTGGACGCAGATCCCAACCTTAAACGCAAGCGTCAACGCATCTGTGTGTCCGGGGCTTAACTACGCTCTCTCGGAATAATTAAAATATTAATTGTGTGTAGAGAATTAAAAGCGGTAATTTATGTAAAGTAATTTAAGTAAGTATAGGGACATAAATTTGGTACTTTAGGAGATTTTGGCAAATTTGTTTAATTAAGAGGCACTTCATACTAGCGTTATCACGTTTAAAAAAAGATAGGTAATATAAGTATACCTACAAGTACCTACTAGTATATTTATAATGCAGGCACTTATTAATGGCCCTGTTGGATACGTAAGTACACAACTAAGCTCTGCACAGAATCTTCTATATCCGGAAAACAGGGATTTTTCCACGCCTCGGACTTCTTCTACGATATTTTGCTGTTTCGGGTGATTTTTTATTGATATAGCTCGTAGACTTTGGAAACGATTGGTATTATTGCCACTTGTTTCCAAAATACATGACCGTGGCTTATAGGAGACACCTTTAAAGATAATGCAAGCTTATAGCTCTTGAATTGTCGTTTTGTTGTTACAGATCGCGCGTCGACTCGTCTGCATGGGAACCGTGCCCAGTACATTAAGCATTTGATTGCTCCTTGATGCTGATCAAATCATTATCGGTTAACAGAATTTACCGAGTAACATGGCCACACAACTTTACTGCTTAATTTCATCGTTATTGTCCACGCCACTTAGTCTGTGTCTACTGTCTGTCTAGCTGCGGCATGTACCCAGAAAGGGTGTATTTTATTTAGTCGCATAATGTCAATAAAACTTTGCGCCTAGAATGATATCACTGGGCATTGTGACAGTCATTTGTCTTACATAATCGGAATTGCAAAATCATTCTTGTGTTCAATTTAGCTCAGCGTTACACAGTTACAAGTTATAC
This sequence comes from Bicyclus anynana, assembly GCF_947172395.1. Lineage (NCBI taxonomy): Eukaryota > Metazoa > Arthropoda > Insecta > Lepidoptera > Nymphalidae > Bicyclus > Bicyclus anynana. The sequence goes on along the minus strand of NC_069089.1, from coordinate 6,999,901 downwards.
GTCGAGATACATAATCAGCCTGCTGAATGCAGTAACACGTGCTTCATCATCATCATCATTAACAACCCATATTCGGCTTACTGTTGAGCACAAGTCTCCCCTCAGAATGGAGGGCTTAGTCCACAGCTAATAGTCCACACAACGCTGGCCCAACGCGGATTCGCAGACTTCACATACGTATTAGATAATTAAGAAAGTTCTCAGGTATTCATGTTCTTTAGGTATCCATGCTTTTCTTTCATCATTTGAAACACATTATTTGAGGTGATTTTCCCGCACCAGTTTCAAACCTACGCCCATCAAATCGAAGGCAAAGATCATATGCACTGGGCTCAAACGTGCGTAGCAAAAGGGAATTAATCATACAGATGAGGATAATTGACAGATTATAATAATGGACCTTATACCTATAGTTAAATGCTCCATCAGTTACGCAATATGACGGGTAGTTTACACCTCCTCGTTTACACAATGTCCTCAGTAAACTTTTTGTGGCGTCCCGAGAGCTTTTGATCCGGACGTTTCAGCGGGAAAACTACTCTAAAAGAATTATTGCTTTAGGTATAGCGGCGTAAAGTGCGCAGTAAGTCTCTATTATCTACGCCGTTAGAGTCGCGTGAATGAAGGCGACGGACGTGGTGGGAATATACAAGCTAACTCAATTTTTGCCTTCCTTTCGTACCTACCAACATTACGGCACTCATTTTTATGTGGCCAGCTTTTAGGATAAATATGGGTATGAAGAAATTCCTATGGCCGCTTTTATGATTCGACCGCAATTTCGTTTCTGTACCTACTCTTACAGCAATTTGCATTTTATTTACATGAACGGTATACGTTGTAAGCTTATTTATTTTCTTATTAAATGCGTAGGTACCAAATCTACCTACGTTATTTTTTAACTAAAAAACCGTTTTTCACATATACCTAGATGCCAGTGGAAAATAAGGAAGGAAAAGTTGAAGTGTGGATCTTACCAGGACCAGAATCTTCTAAAATTACGGTCACTGATAGAAATGATCGAACTTGGACTATCGGTTAAGTATTTAAAATAGGCGTCTACTTCCTCAAGGTGTAATGTCATTCATAATATTTTTTATTAGAAGTATTTTTGATTCTGTAACTTATCTATACTTATATTATAAATGCGTAAGTAAGTCTGTCCGTCTGTGTGTCACCTGAACCAATCTCTGAATCGGCTGATTAAGATGAGTTTTGGTATAATGGTACCTAAACGGGAAGTTGGAGGATTGCATACTTTTTGACCCTAAAATAAAAAAAATAGGTTTGCATGGAAGAGTTGCAGTTTTAAAAGTTTATTCATAAATCGTAAAAAAATACGAAATATAATGTGATTCAATCATTTTTGAAATGTAACCCTTTAAGTGGTGAAATAGGGGTTGAAAGTTTACATTATTATCATAGGTATATAGATTTATTATTTATTATTATATATACTTAATAAATCATAGATTCCTATATAATATGGTCCTATAGTATAAATGAATAAGTACTTAGATAGGTAGATACGTCCGTGGCTTATTAGGGATCGTGGTCTACTCCAGTTTAATTAATCTAGGTTTGATGATGGATTAAGTTCTCGTAAGGTGTGACAGAGCGTGAGCTAAGCGTCCGCTCCCGTCATTTCGGCTTCAAACGGATTTAACTTTTATGTTGCCCGCACGATTTGTACCCAAACACTACGCAAGCTGCAGAAAGGTACGTTTGTATCATGGACTTTTTTTTTTTATTCTTTACAAGTTAGCCCTTGACTACAATCTCACCTAATGGTAAGTGATGATGTAGTCTAAGATGGAAGCGGGCTAACTTGTTAGGAGGAGGATGAAAATCCACACCCCTTTTCGGTTTCTACACGACATCGTACGGAACGCTTAATCGCTTGGCGGTATGTCTTTGTCGGTAGGGTGGTAACTAGCCACGGCCGAAGCCTCCCACCAGCCAGACCTGGGTCCCCCCCCCCCCCCCCCCCCAACTAATTTTGATACAGGGCCCCTAGGCACGCTACGCCACTGCTTCATTACCTAAAACTAAATGATGCTCTTGTTGTAATAAAAAAAAATATTCTTCTTTATTTTGAACATCTGGTGAACTCATTATGTTTTTAATTCGAAAAATCAGTAGGTACGACAGTAGAACTAGCTTAAGTACGATGAAACTTTAATATCTACCATATCATTCAAGTATACAGATAGGTACTTTTCTAGATATCCACGTATGGCTAGAAATGTTCACAATGGAACAATAACTAGCCGGATATACCTACGTAACAGCCCGTATTTGCTAATTGAATTAGCAAATGGATATCTGATTTACGGGAATTAGGCTACTTAATACCCGTCCCATAAATCAAGTGGGTGGTGTGTCCAGTTTGCTACGATATCAGTTGGCTACGATATCAGTTTGCAACGATATCAGTTTGCTACGATGTTAGTTGGCTGCAGTATCAGTTTGTTACGATATCTGTTTGCTACGATTTCAGTTTGCTACGATATCAGTTGGCTAGGATATCAGTTTGCTACGATATCAGTTTGATACGATGTCAGTTGGCTGCAGTATCAGTTTGTTACGATATCTGTTTGATACGATTTCAGTTTGCTACGATATCAGTTGGCTAGGATATCAGTTTGCTACGATATCAGTTGGCTAAGATATCAGTTTGCTACGATGTCAGTTGGCTGCAGTATCAGTTTGTTACGATATATGTTTGCTACGATTTCAATTTGCTACGATATCAGTTGGCTAGGATATCAGTTTGCTACGATATCTGTTGGCTAAGATATCAGTTTGCTACGATGTCAGTTGGCTGCAGTATCAGTTTGTTACGATATCTGTTTGCTACGATATCAGTTGGCTAGGATATCAGTTTGCTAAGATATCAGTTGGCTAAGATATCAGTTTGCTACGAAATCAGTTGGCTGCAGTATCAGTTTGTTACGATATCTGTTTTCTACGATTTCAGTTTGCTACGATATCAGTAGGATACGGTATCAGTTTGCTACGATATCGCTTGTATACGTTATGCTACGATCGTATCGTACATACGTACGTCGGACGTGTACAAAGATTAGGATTAATAGAACAAAATTTATGGATAAAATAATAAGGACTTGCATTTTTCGAATTTTAAAAATCTCAATAATTTTTTTAGGTAATTAGTGGAAAAGAAAAATACTATTTTTATTTTTGAATAAATTTAATTCGATTAAAAATTATCAACAGGTTCCATATTTTTTATTGCTTATAAAGCAATTGTAAATCAGAATACTAAGGGCGGTTAAAAACGATGATAAAACTATGCCAGAATATTGGATAGAAGCAGGCGTTACTTTGCGGAAGTTCATCATGATTATATAATGATTTATTTATTTTGCTATCATCCGCGAAAATTCGGCGAACCCATCGACGTTGTCGCATGGGTTCGCCGAATTTTCGCGGATGATAGCAAAATAAATAAATCATTATATAACTATGCCAGAAGGTCATCGATCTCCGATCCGATCATCCGATCTCTTTAAAAGTGGATGCACAATCAGTGACCAAAAAACGTCCACACTCAATGAGTGCTAAACACAACTTCATGGCGCTCAATTCAAGAAGTCGCATTTGCAAATTCAACCTTAAACACAGTCCTTAAGGGTAAATTTGCTGTAAAATCTGGATTTTATTTAATATTGGACTTTATTTGAAAGACTTTAGGTATAATTTTCTTTACCAATAATTCTAAAACTGTCAAAGCAAAATTGGCCAAAATTTTCTACATGATTGTGCGTCCTTTTATCAATCAAAATCAAGAGGTCAATGCAAAAGGGTCATAACTATGTACAATAAAAATCCAAAATAAATTCTTGTATCATATTTATTGATATTATACAAAACAATACCTATACATTAATTATACATTAATTATACACAATTACAAAACGAAATCAATTCAAAACTCGTAACGTTTCTTCCGAAGTCGGTTTACTTTTCACTTTCAACGCAATGTCTATAACAACTGTCTTTTTAAACATATCAATGAGGTCATTTCTGACATGCGACTTTATCTGCTGCAACCTCCCTCCACCGGCACCACTTATCAACCGAGCAAGCCTCTCTGTAGGACACTCTACCGACACCGAACATACAATTTTGTCTTCATGATTTATATCGTCGAAATATTCCAGTCGTGTCTTCAGGTTGTACGGTATCTCTTGCGCTAGGAAGTCTAAGAACTTGGCTCGCACAGCTTCCTCTATCAGCGATTCAGGGGTTTGGTCAGACCAATCGGATTGTGAATAGTGTAATGAGCGTAATTTAGAATTTTCTATGAGATATTTCTGAAAAAAAAGTGTTAGCAAATATACTACTATATGCGCAGCAAAATCACACTATCACAATAATATTATAAAGGCGAAAGTTTGTGTGTAAGTGTGTAAGTATGTTTGTTCCTTTTTACGCTGCGGCTACTGAAGCGATTTGCCTGAAATTTGGAATGGAAATAGATTTTACTCTGGATTAACACATAGGCTACTTTTCATCCCGGAAAAATCCATGGTTCCCGCGGGATTTGTGATAAACTGAATTCCACGCCGACGAAATCGCGGGCGTCTGCTAGTAATATTATAACGGTAAAAGTTTGTGTGTGTGTATGTTTGTTCCTCCTTTACGCTGCGGCTACTGAAGCGATTTGGCTGAAATTTTAAATGGAAATAGATTTCACTCTGGATTAACACATTCGCTAGTTTTCATCCCGGAAAATCCATGGCTCCCGTGGGATTTGTGATAAACTGAATTCCACGCGGACGCGCGCGAGTGGTATGATAAAGAGGATTGACAACCTCAGTAGTAGTTCTGTGGTTCTCAACACACAGGTCCTGGGTTTGATTCCCAACTTGCGTCAGTATAGGATTTTCTAAATTGGTTCAGGTCTGGTCTGGAGATATGATTGGTTATGGCTGGAACAGCCCCATAAAGATGTACCTCCCAGCGATTTAGCAATCCAGTATGATGATGCATAGCAACTATCAGAGATTAGACCTTTTACTTGTACATCTGCTTCTATTTTAGACTTCTTCAATAGAAATTAAGGGAAATTAATTTTTTTATTTAATAACAAGTTAAAAACTTGTTATTAAATAAAAAAATATAAAAAGCGTTAGTTCTGCAAAGTAACACCTGCTTCTATTTAATAGTAGGTATATGAAATTTTGTTCAATTACCTTTATATCATTTACTCCATCTCCATTCAGTGCTGATACCAAGAACACATCAGAAAAATTACTATAACCAATGCCTTCTGGTTTTTTGTGTTTATTGGCAACAGGCATAGGATTTCCAGCTATGATTCCATTTGTAACATTACTAATGATTGTTAGTAACTGCTTTTTAGATTTTAGCCTATCCACCTGAAACAAAGTAGACAATGTACACAAAGTAAAATGATTGTCAAGAGGAAGAGTAAGAAGTAGAATAAAAAACCTCAATTCTTAAAAAATTATAATAGGTAGTTGACTCATATCAAATTTAATATCATTCTCTCAGAATGAGATTCAATAAAATATAAAACCACGCTGGCCCAATGCGGATTGGCAGACTTGACACACGCAGAAAGTTAAGAAAATTTAATATAAACCATATTAGTTTCGTGTAGTACATAGAATAAGGATATATTATCTAATCTATATATCAGAAATATATTGATATCAATTAATAAAAATTAAGGATTTCATAAAAAACTTAATTTAACTATCACATATTTTTTCAAATTTTCCAAGGCTGTCGTCCATTTTGTGACGTCACTAACACACTTGATGTACTAAAACGTCAAACTAATTGATAACTAATATGTTTGTCAACCCACCGTTTGTTTGGGATTTATTATAGCGATGTCATGAAACAGTTGAATTACACTGTCATGGCCGACAGGCGTTTTGCCTCGTATTGTCAAAAACATATATAAAAACAAAAATTTCCATGTAACCATGTCTCAAAAAAATTAAAAAATTCAGCCTAGTAAAACGATAATGAACTATTTAAGATAATTTAAAAATAATTTACCCTACAATGTCACTCATACTATATAGACAAATCTAAGTTATGACTATAAGAATCCAGAAAATGACACATTCATATATTTAAGAAATATAACTTCCTTCAGTTAAAATTTATATTATAATGCTGAAGAGTAAGAGTTTGTATGGTAGAATGTGCTATTCTTAGGAACTACTGATTTGAATTGAATAATTCTTTTGGTTGGATAGGCCATTAATTAAGGTAACTTACAATTTTTAAGTTTATAACATTAGGCTAATTATTATATGCAAAAGTTTTATGCAGGACAAGGGCACAGCTAGTAGATAGAAGTAGCTAGTTTCTGTAATTACAAAATAGATAATTGGCTCAAATGTAAATTTTTTTTGAATATGTTCCATGAAATATTAATCATGGTGGATTTTTGTATATCAAAACAATTTTTGGCAGCATACATTAAATGTATGAAATAATTATTTCAAAACCTAACCATAAGATTAATGCAAGTTTATGTGAATTACTTCTGTTAAGTTTAATTTATTTTTACCTTGTTGATAATCAAAAAACTTGGAATATTCTTAACCATCTCCAACATTTTAATGACATCTCTGTGCAGACTATCTTTAGTCCATTTATTAGAAACATCATGCACTACTCCAATCACATCTGCACATCTCAAACTTTTCTGACAAGCTGCAAGCATAGAGTCTGGCAAATTATATCTGAAATTTAAAGATATTTCTAAAATATTATGTACGTAACAGTAGCAAAGACTGAAATTTTCTCATAGGTAACCCATTCATGCGGTTTTTTTAGTGTGAATGTGTTATTGACTGAGTACCTATGTTAGATATGTATGTCCATCCGAGTCACAGGAATTTGCCAAATGCAGGTGGCTCAGGATCGTGATTTTTGGAAGTCCCTACAAAAGGACTATGTACATATGGCTTCAGCTGATAAGATGATGATGATGATGATGGATGATTATGAATTATAAAAAAGGCATTAGATTGTGACACTTACTTTTTTTGTTCTTTCTCTGTTACAATCCCTGGTGTGTCCAGAAATACAATTTGTGTATTGTCTTCATAACATATTGCTCTCACCAACTTTGTAGTTGTGTGTACTTTGTTAGACGCTGCACATATCTATAATTTTTAGATAAATCTATACTAATATTATAAAGCTGAAGAGTTTGTTTGTTGGTTTGTCTGTTTGATTGTAACAGAAACCGAGTGGCGTTAGCTAGTTTATTCATAAATGTAATGTAGGTAGTTAAATATAGTAGACAGTAAAAGTAGTCTGGTTATGAAATTGCTTGTTTATTGAAGACACTCAAGCTTATTATTTCTAACAGGCAATGCATAACACATATTTGTCATGAAGTGTGTCATGGAGAGGCAGCTGTGGGTGGTTCAGAATAGATCCCTAGATTCAAAAATATATACACAAATGCAAAGCCACCAAAGACTATTCAGTAGACTTGCTTTGCAATTACAATCAATTTAAATAATGAATAAACGTTTTTTAATTTTTTCATTAATCATCATGGAGGTACAGAGCTACAATTAGTGTAAAGCTGTATGCTGACTGCTGTCGACTTTACCTACACTAAAATGAATGTTTTTCGTAGGTTGAGGTTATAGTAGTAATGTCTACCCAAACATTAAGTAAGCATTGTCATGAATATTATAATATTATAAACTACTAGCCAACATCTCACTTTATAAGTAATGTAGTTTTATATACCCACCTTGCGCTCAATAATTTTATTGATAAGTGTACTTTTACCAGCATTTGGTGCTCCGATAATAGCAACGTTAACCACTTTACAAAGATCTTTTATAGAATCTTGTTTTGGCTGTGAGGAGTAAGAAATTGTTCTCAAAATTTTAATATTTCGAGTTCTCAGGCGCAATGAAATTAAAACCAATGTCGACATAGTTTTCAAATTAAATACAAATATAATACAAGACTTTCACTTTTATTATTATTTCAGATTATTTTCTATTGTTCAGCTTCGTATTTAATTTTATTTTAATTATTTTTAAAAAATTTAAATTCTATTAGTAGAGGTTAGATTAAAAAAAAATATTATTTATTTTATAATTTCAATGCAATGATCGATTTGATATGACATTGACACTGACACTGCTAGAGACATTTATTCTAAGCGTCACTGCCAAATATAACAGTGACGCTTTTCGTTCTATTTTTCCATAGATAAGTAATAAGTATTTTTCATTTTCATTTGCTTAGCCGCAATTTTAACTAGAGCTCGGAGGGTTTACTAGAGTACGAACGTAAATTGCCTAGTGTCAAAAATGTTAGAGCATATTCCTGCATCTGTAGAGGTTCCATTCCAAGACCTACCTATACCTACCTGTACCTACTTGTTTTGCACTTGTTAATTGTTTACGAAAAAAAATGAACTGAATTCTGTAGATTTTTCTTCGATTACCATTTATTTGTTGGAAAATATGATATTTATTAGAAAATATTTAAGTGAAAGTATTTAAATTTATCGGCATGCATTTGCTCAGGTATACTTTTATTAAAATTATAATTTTTGTTCAAATAGTGCCATTGAAATTATTAATGCTGATCTATAAAAAGTTGTTTTTATTTTAGAAATGTCAGAGATAAAGTATAAAAATCAAATTCTAGCTGCAATAGATCATTTGCGTTCCCGAAAATCACGACCAGACATAAACAGAATTTGCAAATTTATGATAAAGTGTTATAAAGTAGCTCCAAAAGATACTAAAGCGGATCTGAAACGTTGTCTGAAGGAAAAAAGCATTTATAAAGTCGATTATAAAGATAATGTGAGCTACAGAAACGCAGCGAAGTGGAGAAAAAAATCAGCACAAAATAGCAGTAAGCTTGTTTTCATTTTATTTACAAAATTTAAATTGGTTGCAATTTTTTTTTTATTTATTTAAGTTTTAAAATAATAAATCTGGTTTTTTAATTTAATATCTGATGTTTAAATATATTTGTCTGTTACTTAATGCTAATTAAGGTTTATTTAAAATACTTTGTACCATACCTGTTTGTTAATAATAAAATGTAATAAAGCTTGATATGTGATAGCCCAGTGGATATGACCTCTGCCTCCGATTCCGGAGGGTGTGGGTTCGAATTCGGTCCGGGGCATGCACCTCCAAATTTTCAGTTGTGTGCATTATCAGAAATTAAAAATATAACATGTCTCAAACAGTGAAGGAAAACATTGTGAGGAAACCTGCATACCAGAGAATTTTCTAAATTCTAAAATTCTCTGGTATGCAGGTCTGAGGTAAAGTCTGCCAGTCCGCATTAGGCCAGCGTGGTGGACTATTGGCCTGACCACTCTAATTCTGAGAGGAGGCTAGAGCTCAGCAGTGAGCCGAATATGGGTTGATAACCAATAAAGCTTAACAACTCTGCATATAAAAGTTCAACATAGGTACCTATATTATTTAAAATAAATGAACTTTTATTTATTCCAGAGATGAGTAATAATACAACAGTAGCCAGCAGTGAACGGCGAATCATAACATCAGCAATTGCAACTTTAATATATCAAGATCAAAGTTACTTGGAAAATGGCATAGCATTTGATGATCTTGTAAAAGTTGCTGCATCGCAGGAGCCTAAATATTCTAAGAAACAATTGGAAGCCATTATCAATAAGGAATTGACATCTGGGAGTTTGGTGAAGTTACCAAATGGCACTTTGGCTCTTGGGCCGGCTGATCATGATGTTGATAACACTGATAGTTTCAGATTTGAATATACAGATTCAAACACAAAAGTAAAATATTTGTGTATATATTTTATTTATGCATTTTAAGAAATTAAATATAATGTGTCTCAAACCTGCATAACTGAGAATTTTCTTAATTCTCAATGTGTGTAAAGTTTGCCAATCCACATAGGTCCTTTGAGGACTATTGGTCTATATATATATGGCTCCCTCTCATTCTGAGAGAATACTAGTGCTCAGCATTGAGCTGAGTATGGGTTGATGATGAATATATTATTTTAATAACTATAAGTTATGGACCAAATTAATTTACAACCACTGTCCCATAGATTAATGTTGTGTAATTCCAGTTACTGTGGGAATATGAGACATTATTTATAACTTCAAAGAGACCATGTGCTCTTCAAAACATTCCTTCTGATATTGTTAAAACAATATTTTTATTTAATTAAAATTGTATTGTGTTTGAGAAAGATCAAAACTAATGCAAATAAAATATCTTTCAAGTTATCTGTTCCTGAGATTAAAATATCATCACAAATTACAAATTTTTCAACTTACAACATTAGTAAAGATTATAAAATAAACGCTGGATAAGAATTATTACAATATAAAACATGTTTGCTTTACATGCATGATCAATAACTAAATACCTCTCTAATTATTCTATCAGACTTTATTATTTATGTAAATTATAATGCTCATTTTGAATACCAGAATAAGTAACACAGTTGTAATTTTCCAATGTTACATAAATAAATTTTGAAAATTCTATTTTAGATGACTTCTTCAGCCAATTCTTCATGCAGGTCGTCACCTCAGCGCATGAGGGGAAGACCTAAGAAACGCGGAGGTGGAGCGTCCAGTAACAGTACACACAGTAGCGTCACAAACAATGCTGGTGTGAGAGTTGGTGAGAGACGTAAGATGGCCAAAAAAGTATTTGATCCCTCCGACAATAATGTTCCTAGCAAACGCAAAAGAGGCAGGCCTGTTGGATCTCTTAACAAAAGTACAATAAAGAAGAGATTAATGATAGCTGGTAAAGACAAAGAAGACAACTTATTATCTGATAGCCAACGCTCTATAGATGGCAGCGCAGATGAAATAGAACAAGACGATCCACCCCAACATGAAACGTCTGGAGTCTGTTCTGTTTGTAGGGTGCAGAAACAAAGAGGCTCAAATGATAGACTGGTCGAGTGTAGAGATTGTAATAACAAAGCTCATTTGAGTTGTTTACAATCTGGTTCCGGTATTTTAAAACCTCGTCCAGATAACACATGGCAGTGTCCACATTGCAAGACTTGTGTAGTGTGTTGTGAGACTAATGATGCTGTAAGTATAATGGAATATATATTTTTTTATTTTTAGTTACTCCTCCTAGGTATTAAGTAATGTTAGAAATAATTACACATTGACGGCGGAAAGCGAATTTGTTGTAGTCCACAATTTATGAAAAAAAATTTTATTGCACAGTTCGAATCAGAACGTTTTTTTGGCTTTGGTGAACAATGAATTTCGTTTTTTGCCATCAACATGCACTGGAAATAGTCGTAAAAAATGATTTTGTAAATATTTTTTTTCATTTTCAGGGTACATTAACTGTATGCAGTATATGCTCTGATGCGTATCATGCCCTGTGCCACACACCACGGATACCTGAAAGGCTGAAGGCGTGGGACCAATGGGAATGCAATAACTGTCTAGAATCTCGCCCTACAGTTGTAGGATCCCCTGCTATAATACCAAGCAGTGTAGAATATAGTAAAAGAGCCTCACCTGTGGTTGATCCATTTTTAAAGCCACATGAGTTAGATAGGGCAGCCACTAAATTATTTGATGAAGCTCCTGTAGATCCAAGTATACCAGATATAAGTAACTGGAATGTTGATGATGTATACGAGTACTTTACTGAACATTTCCCTGAAGCAGCACCAATTTTAAGAGAACAGGTAAGAAAGGAAATATATTTGAAGTAATTTTTCAAAATAATGGATGTACTTACTCTTAAAAAGTATTCAATAATCTATTTCTTTAGGTTTATTTAAATGTAATTTTTATTTCAGGAGTTTGATGGTCAAGCTTTAAGTATGGCGCGCCGAGCTGATATAGTTAGAGGCTTGGGATTGCCTCTTGGTCCTGCATTAGCACTATATAGAATTGTAGTGAAACTACAGACGAGAAAAGATGATTGGACAATGTGTTGGGGATGAAGAAGTACAATAAATTGCCATGAATATTAGTCAATACTTGAGAATAGTATTTGTATGTGTTAGTATTTTAGTTAAATAAATTTTTAATTATTTTTCCATTGTATTTTTTTTCAGTGACATGATCTTTCTGTATGTTTTATTGACAACTTAACCTGATTTCAAAGAACTGTGATTAATTGTGAAAATGCAACTTTGTTTGAGTGGTCGGACTCATCACCGAGGGGTGGTGGATCAATCCCTGCGTTGGTCTATTGTTGTACCCACTCCTAATACAGTCTTTCCCGAGTAGTTGAAGGGGAATGGGAATATTGGTCATATTTAAAAAGAAGATCATGGCAAATTCTCAAAAAAATCTATATCTTTCTCTCTGACTCTGTTTTAGCCTATAAGATTAATGACAGAGTACTATTATATACAGAGCATTGTATTAGGACACTGTATATAAAGCATTGGGAAGTTTACTTATCATTGAGAACTATCTAACCTCTGTTGAATAATACTGAATAAAAAATAAAATGTGTTGAACATAAATATATTATGTATTAACTAATTATTTACAGCATATCTTATTATTATTTGTGCTGATCGTAATGCTTTATAAAAGATAAAAATACATTAAAAATCATTGTTGTGAAATTAATATAAAATACCCTGTAATGTGTTGGCAGATAATAAAAATTTATAAACTGCACTGGAGGCCAAAATAACCAATCGCCCTGAAAAAAAGGAATATCATTAATTAGGTAAATGTAATTCAAAAAATTCAACAAGATTGGAAAAATTACATTTAAATATTTTCACTTACCAAGTAAGTGTAAGCAAACTTTTGTTTTATCTCTTCTGTGCATTCACTAATTGACTTATTTTCTAGAACACCCATTCCATAGAAAAAACACAGAATAGTCGCTGGCGATGCAAAAAACTGATCACATAAAATCTTTATTGTAACAGTTCTCATATTTGCCAATGGCAATAATTTGTCTAAATAAATATAATAGTAGTGATGCAGTGGTCCCATAACTGAACCTACTATCAACATCCTCACTGTAAAAGAACAATTGAGTTATTAGTTACTATAAATTCAGCGTTATCGCTGTATATATGACTCCATTCCAGTAATAGTTCTTAAGTAACTGTTTAATTTAAATGATTCATCGGATCAAGTTATAGAACAATCAAATATTCCAAACATACCTATCCAAGTGGGGTACCAAATGATATCAAAACTATAAGTTACATGAAAATCATTCTGTCAAAAAGTTATGACCAGTAAAAGATGTACTATTAGCTTCTATCTCAGCTATCTCCCAATACTCCCCAAGGAAAACCAAGTCCACTTTGAACTTTGGGTTACTATTAAAAACTTTCTAGAAATAAGAATCCAATAACTTAATATTTTAACTTAACCAGTGAACACGAACCACCAACCGTGAACCAAACAGTGAAATGTATGTACTCTACTTAATATTTGTTGTTCTTATATGTATAGTTAAAGTTGTTCCTATATTATCATTCTAAAATCCTGCTAATAGAAATTTACCAGCCCGAGACCAATCAAAAGCTGGTAACAGCTTTGCATGTATTTCAAATTCCTGTTGAACCCAATCTCCAATAGCCATGAATGCTCCTGATGATATACTATTTGTCAATAACAGATTTTTTTTAAACAGAAAGTGGACTCCTCTGTTGTAAGTAGATTTCAATCGTGTTTGGTACTTGAATTTAAATACTGGCTGCAACATTTTCAAAATATTCGGGCGAAACATTGTCATCTGAAACAAATGTTTTGGGAGTTACTTTACTGCTGAGCTTATTCAGCAATTATACAAATAAATTGTTTTACTGCATAATATGTTACGACTACTTCTAATTTATTTTGTTCACTCATTTTACCTCAACAACAAATTTTTACAATGATTATTTTTGTTAAACTCTTACATAATAATTTCCTAATAAATCGTTTTTTACTACAAAAAAAAAGTGATCTTGAAATGTAGAATGTCCATTCGTCAGTTTATTGATATATTTTTTATACTATAGTTACAGCTAGAAATTAAATAAATCTTACTAAACTTACTACTTTGTTTTGTATGGAATAACGTTAGAGTTATTTGTTTATTATTTAAAATTTGCGCTCAAAACGAACCCCCAAAACACCAATCGGAACCACAGACACAGACTTCTGAATTTCTGAAGTCGGCACTCGGCAGTGGGCACTGGGCAGTGGCAGATCTTCCTGTCACGTGCATATCATTTTTTACCCAAGAGTATGCACAAGAGTATGAACAAGAAGCACAAAAATAAAACATGCTGTAGATTAGAAGATGGTAAAACCCATAGATTTACAATTCGGTACAAATACAACCACCATGACTTTACCCAACCCAATAAAGTCAGCATCGTAATTCGCAATTCTCGTAAAAAAAATAGTTTGAATAGAAACAGGTAAAAATACGTCATTTTGAGAGTTATTATAAATTATTTTATGTTGTACTTTATAAATTTTCAGATTTTCAAAAATCATGAATCAAGTCAAAGTGAAGTCAAGAAACCAGTTAAGTCAGGTTAACTGGTTTAAACAAGTATTTTAATCCACTGTATTAAAGAAGCTAAGTCACTGATCGTTTTAATAAAAATTGATTCTTTGACCAAAATATAGACTAGCCTTCTAGTCACAGGAGGCGTCGATAAATCGCTTTGTGATTTCTATTTTCTATATAAAGATTTATACAATTCTCTGCTAGTACCTAATAGGCCTAGTTCGGACTACTTGAGTATTTTAGTCGAGTACGAACGATTTTTGGGCGGTAAATCAAAATATTTTTCGTACTAAAGTAGTCTGTACCACAAACGGCTAAAAAGATAGTCTGTACGGCCTCTTAATCTGTGTTCTTTGCTTGGCTGCATATGGTCGTCTGTGACACAAACGTCAAATGAACTATGAAAGGTCTGTGACAGGTGACTTCATTCATTATCATTTGTCACTTCATTAGTCTATAGTGATCTGTGCTTCATTTGACGTTTGTGAGACAGACGAAGACCACACAAATCAAGAAAAGAAAATTATAATTATAAACATTTGAATTAGATAATGTCCCCATAAATATGTTTCTTTATTGTCACTAGATCTTACTTATTAATATGTGTACTATAATACAAATCTAAATTGTGTTTAATAAATATTTTATTTATAAAATTTATTTAAATTGCGCGGCGCCGCTATAAATTTAATTATGTCTCAACAAAGTGAAAATTTAGACTTTTCTGGCTTATTTAAATTAGACGTTCTGGTCCAGCATGAGATTTTGAATCACAGTTTTTACGAAGTGGGCTTAAAAAAGTTTTTAGCACTCGCAAGTGACAAAGAATTGGTGTTTGTGTACATAAATTCGCAGTCTGAAAGATTTGACAGTGTTTATGATTGGGATTTCGTGGACAATCCCGTATATTGCATGTGTTTTGAGCCAAGCGGGACGTGGGTTCTAATAGTTAGTGATCAAAAAGTAC
Organism: Bicyclus anynana; assembly: GCF_947172395.1. NCBI lineage: Eukaryota > Metazoa > Arthropoda > Insecta > Lepidoptera > Nymphalidae > Bicyclus > Bicyclus anynana. The sequence goes on along the minus strand of NC_069089.1, from coordinate 6,984,394 downwards.
TGCTTGTGCCATTTTTGCCAAGATTCATACCACAGAACACATTTGATTGCAAGTGGTCTCTATCAAGTGTTACAGTTTTGCCTCTTGTTGATTTACCACAGCCCACATCAGTAGTGTGGTGGCTTACAAAGGAGTCTGAAAACATAATCATCATTGCCTCCAAGGTTTGTAAAAAAGTACTTAGGTTCAATGTTAAGTAGCTGGCGATGAGCCAAGGCTTGAAATCTTAAACCAAAATAAAATTAATGGGCTCTATGGTCCTGCTTATGGCTCGTGATAGCCATAAGCAGGACCATAGATAGATAGATAGTGGATATGATATCTGCCTCCAATTCCAGAGGGTGTGGGTTCGAATCCTGTCTGGAGGACCTCCAACTTTTCAGTTGTGTGCATTTTAAGAAATTAAATACCACGTGTCTCAAATGCTGAAGGAAATGCATTGTGGGGAAACCTGCATACCAGAAAATTTTCTCAATTCTTTGCATATATGAAGTCTGCCAATCCGCATTTGGCCAGCATGGTGGATTATTGGGCTAAACCCTCCCATTCTGACAGGAGACTCGAGCTCAGCAGTGAGCCGAATGTGGGTTGATAATGACGATCCACATATAATTTATTTTTTAATTTATTACAGTCTGGAACAATAACATTTTATTCATTGGAGACACAGAGTGTTGTCGGTGAGACAAAAGTTTTTGATGAAATAGTGGATTTGCAGATATGCTTTGATGATTCCCTAGATCTGCTGGCTCTTCTAGTAAGTATATGAGAATAAGTAATTTGTTCAGTATGTATATTTATAAATATTAGTTTATTCATTGTTATTCTGTTACAAATTTGTACAGTATTGTCATTTCTGATCACTTTAAAGCCCAGAGGGTATGTCTGCCTTACTTTCTGCATCCACAGTGATGTCTTTATTAAATTAAGCTATTTCTTTGTAAGAAAACTGTCTTTAATAGTTAATTGTCTTTTTAGATATCCAAAGGCCCTACTCAACAATGGAAGTTAATATTAGAACATAGATCGTTTGGATATAATTGGCTTCAACAGATGAGAGCTCAAACTGATAAAGAGAAGAAAGATGGCTTCATGTCTTACATAAAACAGTTGTCTAAGGATAAAATCACATTTTTCACTCAGAGTGGATCTAAAGGTTTGTTTCAAAATATATTAGTAATTTTGCCTGCAACTAAGTTCCTGTGGCCCTAACATGCAACCATTTGAGATTATCGCGTGAAAGAAATAGACAAATTTCAACCAATAGCAGTGCAACTGGAAATACAGCTATCTCTCTCATTGCCTTGGAATGAAAGAGATGGGATTGGGAGAACTCTGCTGCCATTGGACAATATTCTGTCATTTTTCTTTTTACTTGGTTGCATGTTAGCACTGCTGGTATATGTATAAAAATAGACCCAAACCCTATGATGTTCAGACCTTTGTCATTTTATAAAAGGTGAAAGTTTCCTAAGTGTGGTGCTGGTAAGTATGTATAAAAAAGCAAGTGAACAATTTCTTCTAATTATTTTACTGTGGCTATATGTAGTTACTGGTGACAGAAGGGCTGGCTCATTTCTTGTGCAAAGGATCAGCCTGGCTGTCCAATGGGGATATATGGAGGGGGCATGATTTGTATACTTTTTTGAATAGATTAGCATAAGTTTCCTATTAAAGTATTTCTCAATATAAAAAAAAGTCAAAAAGAAGACATCTATGGTTTGGACTGTAGAAGAATTTATATATCAATGGTCAATGAGTTAAATCATAACATAAATCAAATTGCTCTTTATAATATTTGTTTAGATAAATATTCTTTTTTTTTTAGATGAAAACAAAACCCAGACAGTGGAGTATGTATTAAAACCAACCGATTATTTGCCCAACTATCGTAAAAACTCAAACAGTTGGGCACTGACTGCACAATATGTGAATGGCAGACACTTTTTGACAGCTTTCGAACTAAATGAAGGCATTGTAATTGTAAGTTTCTATCATCCAACATTTTGAAACAATTTCCAAAAAGGATGATGTTCTTTTTTCTGGACTGTATGCAGGTTTTTAGCCCTACCTGGTTTTGTTTAAGAAAACTTCAAGTTTTTAGGTATTATTGGGGGGCTGAGGTTTGATTGCTGTAATAAAAACTGCAATTTTAGCTTGCAGCAAAAACTATGTACCTCTTTCTCAGATTTTAATTTTACATCAAATTATAGGATTCCTAAAATGTTCTCACTTGGGAAAATACTTTTGTATTTACAATTTAATTAAGTTTGGGATGAAGAGTGCAAAAGTGAATGATTTGTAACTTATTTTATTTACGACGATGTTTTATAACACATTTACTCGTAAAATATCGCTTATTTCACCAATTTCAATATTGTAATGTATTTCATGACGCACTTATACGAATATTAATAATACTGGCTGTTTTTGGTGTATTTGTCTAAAAAAAAAACAAATGTTGGTGTGCGCACTTCGTTATCTGTGCAACAATGACAAGCGTGTTAAAATGTCATCCTAAGAAAAACAAGCAAAGATGCAAATTCATTTCCAGAAAGTGTGTTCAAAGTGTGTGTCTTCGCAAATGTGTTATAAAACGTTGTATGACATACGTGCGCTTTGGCTCGAGCTGCAATATCGCCTCGGCTGTAATTTTCAACTTACCACACTTATATCATAATGTACTATTAAATTGTAGAGTGCATTGTACTCAGTGCTCGTACAGTAATTGTGTATTACAATATAACTTAGGATTCTAGACTAGACTTCTTCCAATACATTGCAAACCTGCTAATATATGTATTAGGACAAATAGCTTTATGGTGCATTTGCAACTACCGAATCTCTGCTTATATGCTCTGCTTTAAGAAAGATTTTCTTGTTTGATTGTTGAAAATATTGTTTATCTATAGTTACTCTGAATTAGTAAAGATTTACGTTTAATAAGATGATAAATCTGTGATTAATTATATGCATTATCAGGATTAAATATAGAATTATCAGTTATTTTAAAATTTCAACTTTATAAACAAGCAAATTAATAATCCTTATCATATCAAATGATATTTCATGATTACAACAGATTTTTCCATGACTAACTAATAAGTTTTGTTTAGATTAATCGCAACCCATATAATTTCTTATTAATTTTAAAATTCCACTAGCTGACCCAGCATGTAACAATACATACAAAAATCGCTATTAAAAATAAGGGGTAGGAGGATAAAAATCTAATTTCAAGAAGCCAAAATACAATAAATCATTAATGTTGTTTGAGATCTTTACATCATAACCTACTAAAATTATAAACGCGAAAGTTTGTATGAATTTTTGTTTGTATGTTTGTTACTCTTTACCCGCCACTGAAGCGACTTGGCTGAAATTTGGAATGGAAATATATTTTACTCTGGATTAACACATAGGTTACTTTTCATCCCGGAAAAATCCATGCTTTCCGCGGGATTTGTGAAAATCTGAATTCCACGCAGTAAGACGAAGTCGCGGTTGTCTGCAAATATTGGATAGTTCTAAATCATTTTATATTATTTATTTAAGCTTGAAAGCCCAGCAGATGTGACCCCTTCAAGAACACTACGCCCTCAAATTAAGAAAGACGGGCAGTATATACAATGTCTATGGTCACAGAGATTGGTCTATTTGTTAAGGAAAAATGAATTGGAAATACACAGCGTTCAGTTCTCACAGGCGCAGGTAAATATTTAATAAATAACTACGAGTATGTATGAAATGGGAAATTATCAATGAAAAAAACAGTTAGTTAGTAATGTAGGTTGAATTAACTGCTCGTTGGTCCAGCGGCCAGCTTATGTTTATGCATATATCAAGGGGCTATTGGGATAACATGCGACCAATGACAATCTCGTAAGAAAAATAGATAAATATCAATGAATAGCGGCGTAATCGGAAATTTCGCTATCCCTTTCATTGCGTTGGGAGGAAAGAGACAGATGGGACACCACCGCCGCTATTGGTCGACGTTTAGTCTATTTCTTCTTCAAGAGAATGAGTTGTTGGTCGCATACTAGGTCTCTAGGGTCTGGAAGCCGGCTATGAAACAACAAGCTTTGAAATCGTCAAAGAAATTCTCAGAAAAGATTCTCTTAATAAAATTCGGAGTTAGGAAGTTGGTGGTGTTACGCGGCTTGCCTCACAGAGCATGTTAATCCATTAACATGCTCTTCGAGGCAAGCCTCGTTATCATTGGGCATTGGATAAGGATTTATAAAGAATTAACTCACATTAGATCAGTAAAGAGCGCTTTATATTCATATATACTTTTGCTATAACAATGACCTGTATAATTAGCTTAATAGATTGAGTATTTAAAGGGCTTATTTATCTAAAGCTGTATATTGTTGATTACAAGAAATTTCATTTACTTCTTTTTTTCTTACAATTTTCCTACAGGGTGAAACATTGCTTGGAACAAAAAGGGATTTCTCAGAACTATGGTGTGCTGAGTTGATAGGGGACGTACAAAGGGCTTACCTAATGTCGGCGAAGGAGTCGTCAACTGTTGCCGGCGGGTGGAAGGAGCCTACGTTTATGTGTGACTTGCAGTTGCCGCGGTTCGCTATCGAGCCGTGCCTTGTTGTTACGACCCGCGGCGCCTATGTGCTCAATACTGTGTAAGTAATGTTGGTTTCAACCTATATTCGACTCACTGCTGAGGTCGAGTCTCCTCTCAGAATGAGAGGGGCAAATAGTCCACCACGCTGGCCCAATGCGGATTGGTAGACTTAGAGAATTAAGAAAATTCTCTGGTATGCAGGTTTCCTCACAATGTTTTCCTTCACCGTTTGAGACACGTGATATTTAATTACTTAAAAGAATGTGTGTAAGTAATACCTACTTGTATCTAATAGCACGTCATCAATCATCATCATTATCCATTAGGAATCAACCTATATTCAGGTCACTGTTTAGCACGACTCTCTTCTCCGAAAGAGATTATCATCATCATTATTATCAACCCATATTCGGCTCACTGTTGAGCTCGAGTCTCTTCTCTGGTATGCAGGTTTTCTCACGATGTTTTTCCTTTGATGACCGTTTGAGACAGGTGACATTTTATTTCATAAAATGTACACAACCCCTCTGGAATCGGAGGCAGAGGTCATATCCACATTCTCAAAGAACGGCTCCGAAAGAGATGGCTTAGGCTAATAATCCACCATGGTGGCCCAAATATTTTCTATTTGTGGGAATCGAACCCACGGCCTTAGATGTAGGAAGCGGGGTCACATTGCCACTGCGCCACGCGGCCATCTTAAAATTATGCAAAAATATATGGATTCTATACTATAGCTTGGCAAGTTCGTTGATGACATTCCCGTGATATGCGGGTGACGGGGGAAAGGACTGCGCGGGTGTGAAGTCGAGCGCGCGGGGCAGACGGAAGGACTGCGCGGGTATGAAGTCGTGCGCACGGGGCATCGCTAACCGTCCCGGCAAACCCGCGCGGACCATCGAGAGTGTTACGAACGAATTTGCAAAGCTATAGTCAGGCATATTCTGAAAATGATCACAGGAGTATTTGGCGGTTTATATTTCAGTGTTATGGTAGCCTTTCGTTCTTGACGACCGCGACCTGCGACCGCACGACCCACTGCTTAGTATGAATTTATATGGAGCACTAAACAAAGCCTGAGACCGCGTCGCGCGACCACTTTTGTTTTGTGCTCCATATAAATTCATACTATATACTACAGCCTTTCCTGATGTGTACTGTTTACCAACAAATAAATTAGAAATGAAGGTAAAAAGCGCATGTCATTACATAACTTATTTATTTTAAATTATGTATGGTTTGTTTATAAAATGTTATAAATAATATATTAACAAATGTAACTGTCTTAAGCTTATAAATCAAATTTATTTTCATTAATTTAAGAACAAGTTTTTATTACTATAATTAGTTGTGAAATGACTAGTGATTTATACACTCATTTTCAATTTGTTTGTTGGTAAACAGTATTCATCAAGAAAGGCTGTAGTATAAGCAGTGGGTCGTGCGACCCTGTCGCGGTCGCAGGTCGCGGTCGCCAAGATCGGAATGCTACCATTAGTGTGATGGTGTTTATGAATGTGCGCAGGTGCGAGCCGTGCGAGTGGCTGGTGAGCCTGATAATGCGCGGCGGCGCGGGCGCGGAGCTGTCGGCGGCGGCGCTGGGGGCGCCCGTGCCGGTGCTGCTGCGTGCTGCCGCCGACATGCTCATGTCGCGCGGCAAGATCGCCGCCGCGCAGTACCTCTACTCGCTCTCACAGGTGACCCTTTATATGCCGACGCCCAAGACTTCGTCCGCATAGAAGTCTTTTTTTTAGCCCTGTTAGCTAACTGCGAAATATAAATTATTTGAATATAAAGGTCTCTTCTAGCAAGTTAAAAATTAAAAAAAAAAAAATGAACTATATTGTGTGATACATCAAACAAATGAGCTCGGTAAGAGGATCGTAAATAATATTTTTTTGTAATTTTGGAATAAATATTTTTCGAGTTATTCAAGAAACTAATGTTAAGTTTTAGGTTAAGTTAGCCCTTGACTAGAATCTCACCTGATGGTAAGTGATGATGCAATCTAAGATAGGAATGGGCTAACTTGTTAGTAGGATGAAAATCCACACTCCTTTCGGTTTCCACATGACACTGTGCCGGAACGCTAAATCGCTTGACGGTACGTCTTTGCCAGTGGTAACTAGCTACGGCTCAAGCCTCTTACCAGCCAGACTTGGACCAATTAAGATAACCTCAATCGGCCCAGCCCAGGATCAAAAATTCAAAAAATTCAAAATTCATTTATTTCAATTAGGCTTAGTTTACAAGCACTTTTGAAATGTCAGGATTATGTCACAACTTAATTTAATCTAATGGTGGTAATAATAGTCGAAAACTTAAAATTAAAATTACGAGGGTGACCTAGTACCTACCTCGCAGAACTACTGGCAGCCTAGCAGAACATTCTCATTATAATTGCCCATATAATTAATCAATGGTAGTACCTATTCAATCATTATTTTCTTACAGAGTTCTTTTGAAACTACGTTAATGGTTAAAATATTAATAATTTTGTTCAAAATTAAAAAAGTATTGATGAATATTGTATTTATTTGGGTAAGGCTTAATATCATACTGTTCATACAAGCCATACCTTCGCAAATAATATGTTATTTTAGAATGTATTTTTTTTTTCATTTTTGCCAAAAAAAACCCTGACATTTCAAAAGTAATTGTAAGCCTACTTCATCATCATCATCATCATCATATCAGCCGATGGACGTCTACTGCAGGACATAGGCCTTTTGTAAGGACTTCCAAACATCACGATACTGAGCCACCTGCATCCAGCGAATCCCTGCGACTCGCTTGATGTCGTCAGTCCACCTGGTTGGGGGTCGGCCAACACTGCGCTTACTAGTGCGGGGTCGCCATTCCAGCACTTTGGGACCCCAACGTCCATCGGCTCTTCGAACTATGTGCCCCGTCCATTGCCACTTCAGCTTCGCAACTCGTTGAGCTATGTCGGTGACTTTGGTTCTTCTGCGGATCTCCTCATTTCTGATTCGATCACGCAGAGATACTCCTAACATAGCTCGTTCCATCGCCCGCTTCTTATGAGGCCCATAGTTAGCGACCAAATCTCGGAACCATAGGTTATCACTGGCAACACGCACTGTTAAGCGTGATCTGGACCCATAACCTGTTCAAGCCTACTTAAAATAAATGAATTTTGACTTTTACTCTACTAATTTCTGGCTGATTTGTCTAGAGTCAGCCGGACGGTTGGGTGGCACGGTTGGGAGTGTTTGGCCGTCTGCACGAGCTGTCGATGTACAAACAAGTGGGCAACGTTGGAAGTCTTGGCAATTCTGCCATCACTACAAAGTTGCTGGCTTTACTGTTGAAGATTGGAACTAATAGCGAAGAAAATTTCGACATGTTAGTACTTGTTTCTTTTATATTATACAACTAGTAGACGCCGCGCGGTTTCACCCGTGTGGTTCCCGTTTCCGTAGGAATACGGGGATAAAATGTAGCCTTCAGCCTTCCACGATAAATGGGCTATCTAACACTGAAAGAATTGTTCAAATCGGACCAGTAGTCCTGAGATTAGCGCGTTCAATCAAACAGACTAACAAACAAACTCTTCAGATTTATAATATTAGTATAGATAAGTGTATATTTAACTGTATAGCTTGGCAAGTTCGTTGAACCACACCGATGATATGCGGGCGACGGAGGGCGAAGGACTGTGCGGGTGTGGAGTTGTGCGCGCGGGGCAGGGGCTGGAAGTGGGGCTCATCGGTTGTGGGTTTGTCTGTCATCGCTACCCGCCTACCATCCGGAGTGTTACGAACGAATTTGCCAAGCTATAGTTTCAAGTCCATATTAAAGTCCGGCCGCCCAGAGATTGAGTTTTAACAGGTCGTGATCGAATGGGCAATGTAACTTCGAACTGGCGCACAAGGTTGTTGAAATGTGCTGTCTCAAGGTTTGTCTTTGTGTTGAGTCAAAATAACGAGACAATTGTAATTTAATTTGTTTGTCCCATTCGATGACGATTTCAGAATGGCTTCCAGCTCTTGATCCAACTATGGATCAAGAGCTGGAAGCCATTCGAATCCGGTCCTGGATATGTACCTCCAACTTTTCAATTGTGTGCATTTTATGAAATTAAATATCACGTGTCAAAACGGTTAAGGAAAACAGTGAGGAAACCTGCATACCAGAGAAGAAGTCTGTCGATCCGTATTGGGACAGCGTAGCGGTCTATTGGCCTAATCCTCTCTTTCTAATAGAAGACTCGAGCTCAGTAGTGAGCCGAATATGGGTTGATAATGATGATGATGCTGATGACGAGGCTCTCTATCTAATTCACTGGGCCTAGCATGCAACCAAATAAAGAGAAATAGACAAAATGTCCACTAATGGCGGCAGAGTTTTCTTAGAGTCATATCTTTCGTCTCAAAGCAAAGAATGACAGAAGTAATTACAATTGGTTGAAATTTGAGTTGCTATTGGTTGAAAATTGTCTGTATCTAGATAAGAGATATGTCGTTTGCCGCATGTTTGAACTACAGAAGTGCTTTAAATCCTAATACATTATTATTTTAGGGACATAAAATTGACAATATTGAATCCCTTGGAATTGCAAGAGTTGACTTCCATAGCAGCTGCAATAGGATTGTGGGAGTTGGTACCAGTATTCAGCATTTATAGAGGACATCCCGGTTTACTGCTGAATGCTATAAGGTCCAGAGGCGATATATGCAGAGGTGCTATAGTGTGTCTACTGCGACAGAAGTGTCTAGTTCCTATATTGCTGGAAGAAAATGGACAGTGGTTCTTTGACTTCATCACTGAGAAATGCAATAAGTTCGATACAATTATATTAAAGGTAACTTTTTGATTATTATAATTATTTCATGATGATATATTAAAAGAAAAAGAATGACACTCATGTCCTTATACATGATCAATATTTTCCTTATCGCTCCAAAATCAGTGGGGAGCCGAAAAGGAGGTTTTCAGGATTTACTCAAGCTGATGAAGATATTAAGGAAGCGTTACATGTTGTTGAGTGTGTACGTTTAGGACACCCAAAAACACCTCAGAAATCATCTGAAAACTCTTCCAGCACGGCAGATTTCTTCCAAGATTTTTTCAAACATCGTAAAGAATCCTGTCTACCAGAGAATTTTCTTAACTCTGTGTGTGTGAAGTCTGCCAATCCGAATTTAGCCAACGTGGACTAAGGCCTCTCGGTTCTGAGAAGAGACTTGTGCTCAACAGTGAGCCGAATATGGGTTGTTAATGATGATAATGATGAGATATGGTTTCAGAGGCTATGTTTATGGTTGAATCCTTTGCAAGATCAGCTGCGGCCGGTAATGCGTGACTTGAAGCAAGGCATCACTTCAATTTATGTAAGTTGAAAATGCTGTCATTTTAATATTAATTTCTATAAATGTTTAGGTTAATTTCTGCAGAATACCATAGCTACCAGTGACACGTAAATTAAAATCTGGCCCGTGATTTAGAAGTTGAATTAAAAAAAATGTTAAGATATCACAAATTTTATCTTCACATTCTTAATATATTTTTTAAAAGTTAAAGCGTTATTTTCTTAAATATCGCTCTCTTTTTCGTTGCTATTGGCGATGGATAAAAGAGCAATATGTAGACAAATTTATCAACTACAACAACAACGAGAGAGAAAAGTGATTAATTGATTTATACTGCTATTATACGATAAATCGACGAATTAAAGCGACAAGGTCACCCAGATCTGACTTAAAACACTCTTACATTGTACTATCTTTAAATATATGTTAGAGTATAAATATGACTTTATCTTACAGGCAACAAGGATGCTTCAACTAATATCAACTTTTATGCAAGTTGCCTGCGTCATAGAGAGTAGACGACCATGCGTAGACATACACACGGATATAAACCAAGAACCGGAGACGTGGAAGAACCAGTTCACTCCACGAAGGTCCGTGTCTTGTGGCCTGGGCCATTGGGCGGTGGCTGACGATGGGAATGCCAAAGTGATGGTGGCCAATACTGCGGTCAACACAGAGTTGATTGGCATGGTGGTTGATGTGGCGTGCGGGAGACACCATACGCTTCTGTTGACTGAGAACGGGGTACGTACTTGAAATAAGAACTTCTACTATAATACAAGCTCATTCGCGTATCACACTATTATTATAAAGGCGAAACTTAGTGTGTTTGTTCCTCCTTTGGGCTGCAGTTACTGAAGCGATATGGCTGAAAGGAGATGGTCCAAAATTTAATGGAGCCCAGAATCAGTCATTGTACCCTGGCGGAATTTTTAACTATTTTTGAAACATATCTACAAATTTATTTTATTATTTCGAAATGATATTCATTCTCTCCTAAGAAATGCAACACTATTATGGGTAATAATGGCGGATTGATGACGTTTTCAATGCACTAGTCGATTTGACGTTTGCTGTTAATTGTCATGTCATAGTTCTTTTAAGGTCGCCATCTTGTTAATCTGCATACCTGAGAATTTTCCTAATTCTCTAGGTGTCTGAAATCCTCATTGGGCCAGCGTGGTGGACTACCCCTCTCATTCTGAGTGGAGACTCGTGCTACAACAGTGTACCGAATATGGATTGTTAATGATGATGTTACAATTTAGTATTGGATGTCTTTGTGAGCAGATATACGCTGCCGGAGACAATACGTTCGGGCAGCTAGGCGTAGGTAGCAGATGGCCTGGCGCTATAGGGGACAGTGCGAGTCCTTCGGGGGCCTTGTTGCATGTGGAGTTTGCGTGGACTGCTCCTCTGGCGGTGGTGGCGGCGGGACACTACCACTCCGCTGCAGTGGACGTCGGCGGCAGGCTCTACACTTGGGGGTGAGTTATAGAAACTACTTAGAGAAATGCCCCATTAATGCGTTACGTTTCATTGCGACGTCGTGTTACAAGTTCCTATCACAAGTGGTATTAACATTCATTATTTATGTTATTGTAGAGGGAAGGTATCAGTGTTGGTATAAATAAGAGGGTATTTGATGACTTGAGCTCAGTTGTTTGTTAGGCAGCGTAGACACGCTGTCAGTGATTTTATGCAATAATATTTTGTGTTGTAATTATTATTCATCATAAATTTCAAGGAAGAAGGGAAGGTGAGTGTTGATGCATTCTAAAGGGATCCCTTAAACCTACTCTCAAGGTCACATGTCCTAGGACCTGCTCGAGGTGTTTCTTCGACCACAAAATAATGGTACAATCACTGTCACAATCGGGTCGCACCGTCGAAGCTGCGTATATATTTTAAGCTAGCGGATCCGGTCAAGCGGACTTATGTGCGCTTCTGCCCTCCCCCTATCCTACCCTTACCCTACCCTAAAAAAACTTTCCGTAAAAAGTATCGTCGTACTTCAAGGAATATTCTAAAAAAAGAATTAGCCAAATCGGTTCAGCCGTTCTCGAGATTTGAGCTTACCAACAGAATTAGCGATTAATTTTTATGTTATAGACATGTTTGTTTGATATATATACTTTATTGCACAAAGGTATAAAGGCGAAACAAATGAATGAGGCATTTTCTACTAAGCGTTGCGTCGCCGCAGGCGTTTCAAAGGTCAGCGGATAGTGCTCATTCGTTTTGTGTGCATTGTTGAGACTGACTCACTTCATGCGTTGCGACGTCGTGCGTCAACGTAATGCAGATGTGGCATACAATGCGTTGATCCGATGCGACGTCGTAACGCAAAGCCATCAAGCTGTTTTTGTTTATTTCTGACTTAATACATATTACGAGTTGCACATATTTTTCAAAATAGAGAATAATGAAGTTAATTATCTTTCAGTTGGGGTGTGCACGGACAGTTGTGTTTGGGCAATATAGATGACCAGTTGACTCCGCAACTAGTTACTAAGTTTCAAGGACGGAAAGTAAGTACTGACTAGGTACAAATATAGATATCGCAGATACATTGTTACGAGTATGTACTTCTACAAAATTGCATGAGCTATGAGCACTTTGCCGCATACACCAAAAATGTTAATAATTCGTTAATCAATCGTCCATTAAGTTTGCTCCTTTGCTGACCGACGAGTTGGGGCAGGTCGGACAAGTCTGAAGGGATTTTATACCAGAAAAAAAAAGTAGCTGAACCTATATTCCTTCGCAACTTGTGCTGAAAAGCTAGATACCATATACGCGTGGGTGGTCGCTTGAGGAGGGTAGGGTTAAGACCACAGGGCTGAAGTAAAACTTCTTTAGCTCTCCCTCTCAACGTCCGTTATAAGGCCCTGATACACTTTTCGTTAAGCTTTCACCATCTTACTCCGGAAGTGCGTGAAGAAGTTTTACTTTAAAAATGGACAAATACTCAATTTTCAAATTTAAATCTTAGGTATTGAACGTGGGTTGTGGAGCCTGCCATACAGTGGTGCTCATGAAGAACGGCGAAGTGTGGGCGAGCGGCGCGGGCGTGTTCGGTCAGCTGGGCGGCGGCGGCCGGGACAAGAGCTCCGTGCCGCTGCGCGTTTCTCTCACTGACCCCATCGAGATGATCGCTGTGGGCTACTTCCATAATGTGAGTGTCGTCACGTCAGTGTACGATAAAAGTAAAATTTCGAAAAAAGACATCCATTATCTGCAAAATGAACTTTGAACGCATTTAAAATTTTTAATCTTCAAGAGATTGTAGTCTTTAGTACTTACTGTGTGCTACTACCACTAACGCACGCAGAGTATTAAGAAAATTCATTGGTATGCAGGTTTCCTCACGATGTTTTCCTTAACCGTACCGTATTAAACATCACTTGTCCCAACGTGATGTTTAATTTCTTAAAATGCACACAACTGAAAAGTTGGAGGGACCCTCCGGAATCGGAGGCAGAGGTCATATCCACTGGGCTATCAGTGCTCTCCACTGGGCTATCACTGCTCTAGACTAAGATACATTCGTAATTACCCGGTTGATACTGATAGTGATATCCCTCATTAGTGCGTTGCGTTGCGCCGTCGCAACGGATCAACACATAATATGCCACACCTGCGTTGCAATTACGCAAAGCATTGCAGTGCAAGAGGACGACCCACGTACCCAGACATCGTTTGTTGAAGCGTCACCTGCGTGCACGAAACGCTTTAATGTGGCATGTCATCTAAATATATAAAAGCGGAATCTCATGGCAGGGGGGTAGTCTATAGTTAGTTACGACCGCTAAGAATGGATTTTGCCACAGGTCCGGATTAAGGAGGTCTAAGGGTGAGGTCAAACGAGCGTAATTTTGTGAGTTGTCAACTTGTTAGTCGCGTAATTTCGTTCGCAAAAATTCGCTTATAAGTTGGAACACAAATCGACGACGTGTGGTAGGAACTGGACTTTTGTATAAAATCGAATGCAGCAGAAATTATGCGACCAGGCCTCACTCTATGGGTGGCCGCTCACTGACAATTTTTAGTTGGCCGACTTTTTAATTGAACGTGATTTAGTTGGACAGATGTGCGGGCTGTCATAGATCGCTATACCTGTTCTATAATCGGCTGACTAAGTCGGCCAACTAAAAGTTGTAAGTGAGCGGGGGCCTAAGGACGGACACAGCGTCGATGCTGCGACGTCGCATCGTATGTGTGCGCTGTGGCACTAATAGGCAGGCAGGTCATCTCCTCCCGGACAAAAATCCAGGTGGGGGTACGGGCTTCGAGACTATGCCTCCTTGCCCGGGTAAGGCGCGGGGGATCTTGTTTCCCCCTTCATGTTAGGTGCGATGCCATGGAGGTGTTGGTATGGTCCGTTATCTGCGAGCACGAAGAAAGAAAGAAAGAAAATATATTTATTACTACACGAACATACGGTGCACTAGATTCCGGACGAATTCTTCCACGGTGGGCGTCCTGGTGTCTCGGTGTATGACGTCATTCCTGACGTAGCTTGGAGCTCCGGTGGCAAGGCGCAAGCACTTGTTCTGCTGGACCTGGAGCCGGTTCTTCTGATATACTAATAGGGCATCGGACTAAGATGATATCGTGTTTATCCGACAGTTGGCGTTGACAGCCAAAGGTCAGCTGTGGTGCTGGGGCGCCAGTCCGCAGCAAGTGCGCGCGACGCACGCGCGGCGCTCCGCCAGCCCGCCCGCCGCGCCGCCCGCGTGCGTGCCCGACCCGCACCTCACGCCGCACCCCGTCGACACCGCCAATGTTAAGGGGAAGATTGTACAGGTAACTATTAGTCAAGGCTTGTTTGATGCTTTTACTACTTAAGTTTTGATCTTGCCTTGCTCAGGTGGTTGAGGCATCGAACGCTTCGGCATTGTGGTGTGTCTCACAATTTTAAAATAAACGTTTTTTCTTTCTTTCTTTTAAGGCCTTTAAGTATATATAAAGCTCTGCCTCCGATTCCGGAGGGTGTGGGTTCGAATCCGGTCCGGGACATGCACCTCCAACTTTTCAGTTGTGTGCATTTTAAGAAATTAAAATATCACGTGTCTCAAACGGTGAAGGAAAACATCGTGAGGAAACCTGCATACCAGAGAATTATCTTAATTCTCTGCGTGTGTGAAGTCTGCCAATCCGCATTGGGCCAGCGTGGTGGACTATTGGCCTAACCCCTCTCATTCTGAGAGGAGACTCGAGCTCAGCAGCGAGCCTAATATGGGTTGGGTTGATGACGACAAGTATATATAATATGACACATGATTTAAACGATGTCTTTTTCACTTCATATAAATATATTACCGCACTTTTTATCCACAAATCATTTTACAAAAATATAACTCAAAACTGAACGATTTATACAAAAAAAATAATTCCTTTTTTAACCATTAGTCAATTTTTTTTTTAGTTTTTATAAATGTAAGTTGACTTTCCATTTTTATTTTCGTGACAGAGACGAATATCTAGTAATATCTAGTAGTTTCTGCGTGATCGGTCAATAAAAAGACAAACAGACAGACAAAAAAAAAATATTTTTTGGCTTCAGTGTCGGTTACAATATAAACCTGCAACAAAAATTTACAAAATATCTTCAATGTACAGAATTGGACCTGTTACAGTTTCATTTTATGTATAGAAGATATAATTCCAGATATCAAGAATTTTTAAAATCAATCCAGTTCCATTTGTTTCTGCCTCATTCACTACAAACAAACAAACTAAAATATTTGTCCTCTGTATGGTACTATATATATAAGTAGTACTATATATATATAAGTGTATATTTTTTCTTATAGCTGTCAGCTGGTTGGCACCATTCGTGCATAGTGAACAATGTCGGCACAATATACTCGTGGGGTCTCAACTTTGATGGTCAACTCGGTAAGTCAATAAAATAGACAGTGACATATTTTCCTACAAAGTTCTTCAATGCCTAAAGATGAAAATCTGCGAACAGTGTGTTTACGGTTCAGAGAAACTGGTCGTTTTAAGAATAGGTGTAATATGAAATCTCTAGAGTAACTTAGCGATGAATGATATATATGCTATGCTTGGAGTATTGTTACTATGATCAAATCAGAAATGAGATCCACAGAAGAAGCATAGTCACCGACATAACTCAACAAGTTGTCGTAAGCCATCGGTCAAGGTCATTATTAACATCTGACCATCATCGTTATCATCAGATGAACGTCCACTGCTGGACATAGACTTCTTGCATGGACTTCCAAACACCACGGTCTCGAGCTGCCAGCATCCAGCGGTTCCCTGCAATCCGCTTGATGTCTGAGGTCCACCTAGTGGGGGGTCGACCAACACGGAGCTTTCCGGCGCGGGGTCGCCAGTCCAGTAACTTGGAACCCCAATGTTCATTGGCTCTTCGAACTATGTGACCTGCCCATTGCCACTAAAGCTTCGAGGCTTGCTGAGCTATGTCAGTGACTTTGGTTCGTCTGCGGATATCCTCATTAATATTTGATAGTGATTGTTAAACATTCTAAACATTACTTAAACTTAGTAACGTGGTGTGTCTAAGGGAAGGCCTGGCACTGAAGTGGCTGTGTTAAAATATGTTAGTAATGATGCATTTTCTGTGATATCTCAAAAAAGTTCAGTCTGTATTAAATGCAAGCCTATAGGAAAGACTTATTATAGAGTTAAAGATTATAAATAGATGATAAAAAGGGTTGATGTTGAACAGCACTAAACGATTGTGTACTTAGTGCTAGATAGGTAAGTTTGTAAAACGGTGGTAAACAAAAACAAAAATAAACCTTGGCTGAGTTTGTTTATATTTGCGCATTTGGAACCCTCGTAACTTTAATTTAAAGTTTTCGACATTAAATCATGACATAACTTCACTTTTCAAAAATATTTGAAACTAAGCCTAATTGAATCAATTAAAATCACGCGAGTCCCTTCGTCAAAAGTTTAAAGAAATAGGTATACTAACAGTAGCCTGTCAATATATATATAACTGTATAATATATGTAAGACAAAATATTAATTTGTACAAACGAAAAGGAGATCTAAACCCACGTCTTACTAGACACGGGCATAAGTTAGTTATTTCTGCATATCGTCTCCAAAGAGTAAAAAAATCTTTTGTAGGTTTGGGTGTACTCTTCTATAATAAGATCCCCAAGACTGTGATGGACCTGCCAATGCATAGCTTTAAGCAATGTGTTAAAAAACATTTACTTAGTCGAGGGTACTACAACATTGATGAGTTCCTTAATGATAAAAATGCTTGGAGGCCGTTGGATCAGCTTCCACCTTCACACAGGAAGTAAAACTATAACAAATGTAAACAGTAATTGTTATCAATTGTAAATTATAATACTGTATGACTTTTTCAAAAGAGCAACTGTTGAGTTTCTTGCCGGTATCTTCTCAGCAGGACCTGCCTTCCGAACCGGTGGTAGAATCTTTACAAATAGTCAACTGACGTGTCAAAAGTGCTTGTAAACTGAGCCTACTTGAAATAAATGGTTTTTGATTTGATTTGATTTGATTTGAAATTTGTAAATGAAATTTGAATTTGATATTAGGTAGCGGAGATCGCAAGCAAGTGCAGATACCGTCGGAGGTGAAGCTCCGCACAGACACGCAGCCGGACGGAGTGAAGCACAACAAGACCCCCGACAAGGACGCGCCGGACGCCAGGAGCAAGGCGCTGGTCGCGTGCGGCGGCGACTTCACTATATACATAGATGACGACGGCCGGGTGTACGCCACTGGGAATATGCATTTGCAAGTAAGTTCCTAAACAGATTCACGATTTACTTACTACCTGACTTAGATCTCGAACGTAGCTTCCGACGAAGTATTTTGAGTAAGGTCTGCAACGTCAGTTGCAGAAAATGACGCCCGAAAAAAAATGTCCTTTACGATTGTATTTGTTTTGCTCTGTATGTAAATTACTGACGATTATACAAACAATGCTTCTCAGGTAACACAAACACAGACAACCCGACCCAGACCGACATACTCGTTCCGAACGGCCCTCTAAGCTATGGTCAGAGTCCCACAGGTCTGCCCTTGCCCTTACAAAGCACTTTGTTCTTCTCAACCTATTCTTTTCTCGCCCAAACCCCCGTATGGCAATTACACGATCAGAAAAATCCAAGAAATACAATCCTGCAAAAATAAACGTAAAATAAAATTCAAGTTATAATTTAACTTTTTATAGGGCACCAACGAAAAGGAGAAACCGAATAACCGTGTCATAATGATGAAGACGACAAAACGGGTGATAAAAATACCAGCGAGCAAGACCAACAACAAGTTCTTGTTCCAAGCGGTCGATTGGATCGACATCATGTTCCCCTTCGACGTTGACGACATTGAAAGAAAACCCATAGAACCCAGACTGAACCCATTGACATCCCTCGCAGATTTCAAGAAAAAATCCTGGGCGGACGATGTTATCCTACTTCTAAAACCCTGGATCAACGAAGAGAATCTATCATCTAATCCAAATATGGCAGCAAAGTTGGCGTATCACAGAAACATGTTTGCCGACTGTTTGAGATTTATGCTCGAAAACTTGAAACGTGGAATCCAAGAAGACCAATTCTATGTGACACATCACGATAATTTGGATGACGCTAACGTTTCTAGGAAGAAAGATGAACTCAAAATAATAATTACAAACGCAATGTCGAAACGCATAAAAGACATATCTATGACCATTCTGAACGAGGAAGCTTATCCTCTGATCGATTCGAACGTATACCAAAGTTTGCCGTGTTGTTGCGACGAATTAAAATATACTACCAAACAAATCATCCCCAAATCTATAAAAAATGAAGATATCAATTTGTCTGTCAAAGCGGCACAGATTATAGACAAGTGCATCAGTATTTTCCCAGTCGACAGTTCTCTTTGGGAATCGTGTTTCCGTTTCGCGAAAGACTTCTATTTAGAGAACAATTTGGTGGTTGAGGATCTGGAAGCTGTTTTGCGCAAATACATGGAGACTAACGCCAATACAATGGCAGCGGCGATTATGTATTCAAACGACTGCGCTCAGTACAGCGAGATTTTGTCCCCTAAATTCTACTTGAATATGTGTAGTGAAATTTTGGATACTTGGGGTTGAAAGTTTTACGAAACGCCATATTGGATCCTATTCTCTTAACATTTTCCCAAATTATATACTTATTATTTGGGATAGAGTCAGACTATTCAAAGGATTCTACTTGAATATGTGTAGTGAAATTTTAGATACTTGGGGTTGAAAATCTTACGAAACGCAATGTTGGATCCTATTCTCTTAACATTTTCCCACATTACATATTTATTATTTGGGAAACAGTCAGACTATTCAGAGACTTGAAAATGTGTAGTGAAATTTTAGATACTTGGGGTTGAAAGTTTTACGAAACGCCATATTGGATCCTATTATCTTACTTACATACTCTTCCCAAATACCTTATTTACTATTTGGGAAAGAGTCGGAATATTAAGAGGATTCTACTTGAATATGTGTAGTGAATTTTTCGATACTTGGGGTTGAAAGTTTTACGAAACGCCATTTTGGATCTTATTCTCTTGACATTTTCCCAAATACATTATTTACTATTTGGGAAAGAGTCGGAATATTCAGAGGATTCTACTTGAATATGTGTAGTGAATTTTTAGATACTTGGTGTTGAATGACTTACGAAACGCCATATTGGATCCTATTGTCTTAACATTTTCCCAAATTACATATTTACTATTTGGGAAAGAGCCAGACTATTCAGAGGATTCTACTTGAATATGTGTAGTGAAATTTTAGATACTTGGGGTTGAAAGTTTTACGAAATGCCATATTGGATCCTATTCTCTTAACATTTTCCCAAATTACATATTTATTATTTGGGAAAGAGCTAGACTATTCAGAGGATGAAATCGCAAATACAATACAAAAAACAGGGACCTATATTTAACTTTCTCTTAATACCGGTCTCTGACAGTGTCTCCGTATAAACTTTAAGGCTGTTTTGTTAACCATTGTAATACTTTTCAACAGTCTATGTATTGACATGGTGGATGAGAAAAATAACCATTTTAGATCGATTAAATTGTAAAATTGTTACAAAATACTAATTTTAATCGTCGTACGTGTCTCGGAAGCGTTGACTTGAGGTAAGTGTGTTTAGAAGATGGAGGCGAATCATATCGAACAAAAGTTGTGATTTCGAAAAACATTGCTCTCTAATTATAAAAATATAACTTAATACAGCCATAATATTATAACATGGGTATACTAATTATACTAATATTATTATAAATGCGAAAGTAAGTCTGTCTCTCTGATACCTTTCAAGGCTAAACCACTGAACCGAATTGGATGAAATTTAGTATAGACTTTGGAGCAGAAATAATCTACTATTTATACCTGAAATATCCATTTTATTATATATTTAGTCGATTTCTGACCGTTATAAAAGTAAAATCGCGAAATAAAACATTATTATTGTATTAATAAAGTGTAATTTTTCAACTTTAAATGTGTAAGCAATATCTAATAGCAAGTATGTTCTGGTATATCACAAAATAATTATAAAATAACCACTATATATTTATTAAAAGCTTAGATATACCTAATTTTTATATTTCCGTAAAAGTTAACCTACTGTTTTTTTGTGTTACGTTTTTGTTCCTGATAGTTCGGAATTTCTACTATTATGTTTGAGTAAGGTTTGTTGAGTTTTTGTTAAACTGCTGCCTATTTAGTAAACCCCGCATATGTATGCTACTGCATATGGAGTAAGTATGTAGGTACCCTTAGATGGGTTGTAGCGAAGATGTTTGTATTGTAAATTATAAAGGTACTTAATGTGTTTATTTTTTTTCAAAATACCATGAAGTGGTTATTTTTAAAAATGGCTGTATTGTCTAAACCAGAATGAAATCTAAGGAATTATATTTATCTAGACACTCGTCCATCCAAGTGTGCTCAACAGATTAGATCTATGAGCTTTTTTGCCTCGCTTCTTTTGTAAACTGTGCCAAAAACTAAAACAGTTTTAATTAATAGATTAATTTCTAAATCAATCATTGTCAATCAATCACGCGTGGCAATGATTTAGATATCTCTAAACAACTCTGGTGATTTCATCGTATGAAATTGAGTTTTATAATACATATTGAATTATGAAGCGGTGTCCAGCTAAATATAAGTTCGTGTTAGCATCTGTATTCGGTGCCTAATATTGATCAGTGGTAAACTCAGACCATTTATTTTTATAGGACCTGCCTCGCTAGACGTTACTCTGTCAAAGTATATGATCAACGATCTAATGCGATTATAAAATCTGTCTCTATAGTATCGATGTATGACAGTTTTAATAGTGTTCGTCGGTTAAAGATCTCCGTAAAAATACCTTTTTGTGTAGTTGAATGTTGTAAATAATGAGCAAAAATTTCTAGTTTACTTTAAGATATATACCAAAACAAAGCTCGTTTTCCTCAGAAATTAAAAGACAATTTTGGTCGTGAATTTGGGCGCGATGTCTGGTCCTTCTATAATTGGTCTGAGGTAGTAAAAGGCATCTTAGTGAAAAAACACTTTAGTTCCATACAGTGTAATCTAATCCAAATATAGTTTGTTTTAAGTATATATATTTTTTGGCCATTTACTAATTTAATTTAAATGTAGAATAATTATATAGGTATGTATTATATCATTATAAACAATTTAATACGTTTTGTTAGAGGATTTATTTAACGTTTTATGTGCTGTTAACTTTCCTAATGTTTTATTTGTCTGTCAGTTTTTTGTTACTTTTTAAAGTATTTTAGCCATGCCTTATTGCCGTCCGGAGATATAGTTGTGTATATTTTTTAATTGTTTTGAAAGATTTATGAATGTATGTAAATACTTAACTTTTTTGTTATTTTATCATTGACAATTTACTCCGTCTATTAAATGCTTGCTATTATTAAAATTAACTATGTATTGTGTAATTTATTATATGTGTAATACATCTATATGTAATTTATTTTAGCTAGCACCTCTACACACACAAGTGAAAGAGGTGACGTCGCAATGGAGTCCGACCGAAACCGAAACCGAATATTCGGCCGTGGCATCAGTTTCGGCCGAAACCGATGCTTCATATTAGCACTTTTGTTTGTTGAATTAATTATAATAATCTAACAGCGATAGTGACGTGTATACAAGGTTTTCAACGAATTTATTTTTGTTTGTGATGTTTTTTTTAACTACATATTTACAAATTGGTTAGTCGTTTACTAGTATCTAAATATTTTATTGATGGAAAACCATTACTGGAAATGTAGGGCCGGCATTCAGAAAGAAAGAATTTTAAGTTCATTTAAATTAAATTAAATTTTAATTTCTTTGGATTTTTTATGAATTTAATATTTTATTTTAAATTAATAAACTTCATAGTATTCAACAGCATCTCACGTGATGTTTTGGAATGCCATCTGATGTGCCGCCTTTCGCCGGCCCACATACAGCTTAATGAAACATAAGCTTATAATAATACATAATATATCAAAATTATAATACTAATAATAACTGTTGTAAGAAAAAATATCAATCGTGTAATTACTAAACAAAATTGTGCTCATGGATACAAATCAATGTTTTAAATGTGATAAAGGAAAATAAATAATAGCATTGTATAAAACTTACTGGACTTTTATTTTTATATGTAAGGCTTTAAATTTTTATAATAAAAATGACCATCACTATTATATTTAATATTATAATATGTTATAAAAACCTATCCGTAAAGGAGCTTTTTAATATCAGTAACAGAAAAAATGGTAATAAAAATAATTCATAATATTTCGGCATATAGTATAGTCCAAATGTTTGACGATGTCAGACCTCTTGTGATGCCATGGATTTCTCAACTTTGCTCAGGTTAAAAAAATACATAATTCATTCTTCTATCTATATCTAGATCTTTATAACTGCCGTGGCTAATTACCACCCTACTGGAAAAGGTACCGCCAAGCGATTTAGCGTTCCGGTAGGATGTCGTGTAGAAACCGAATCGAGTGTTTATTTTCATCCTCCTAACAAATTAGCCCGCTTCCATCCTAAAATTAAGTATTTTAACCTTAATGAAATACCTACGGGTCATTCAAGTATTTATTATGTAAAAAAAATCATATTGGTACGACAGCTAAGTTGGAAGTTTAAATCTACAAAATTCGGATTATAGACTATTATGAGGTACTACATAAGATATTATAAGTTAAATCTTCATTGAGTCTATAAAGAAATTACAATAAAACAATAAATAAACGTAACGTAAAAGGTATGTATTTTAATAAACTATTTACAAAAAAATAAATACACAAAATATTCACAACATTTACATCAAGTAAATGCACGACAGTATTTTAATTAAGTTCCAGGGCAGATGGAATGAAAATCAACAAGTATTAATTGAAAAAGTCCAATCGAAACGGGGACAGTTTGCAATTTGCATAGTAAATAGTGATAACCAGGTGCTCTGATAGAAAAGGACATAATATTGAGTTATTTTATTAAATATTAGGTAATATTATTCGTTCACAATAGATTCATACAAGATCCTTAATGGTGACTTATGTGACTGATGAGACGCATACATTATTTTGTACAATCACATTATTAAAATAAATTCTTAGTTTCTTAGAAATTGATTGGTTTTCCAATATAGGCGGCCAAGTTAGCTTCTCTTAATGCTTCGGCGCATGTCTGAAAAGAAAAAAAACACATGTAAATATACCTATATATATTTATGTTACAACTCATGGTAAGAGTTGATGTCCGACCGTGATAGCCTAGTGGATATGACCTCTGCCTGGAGGCAGAATATACAGACCTACGCCCTCCAGAATTGGAATTCTGAAGGGCATCTGTAGACGTCCGCTATTAACCGATTTTGCGACACTGGGTCTGATTATGGAGGTAGAAGTGCGGAGAAGACGTGCCGCGAAGCGATTTAGCGTTCCGGTACGATGTCGTGTAGAAACCTAAAGGGGTATGGATTTTCATCCTCCAATCAGACTTTATTTCCAAACTTCCCAAACTTTATTTGTTCATAGACCACTTTCAAAATTTAGTTGGTTGCAATGGACCCCCTGCAACATTACCCATTCCCAAAATTCGAGAAAATATGTTATATCTAACTATGGAAACCTCCGTTGCGGCTCAGGTCCAAACAACAAAATTATCTTTTTTTACTTAACTTTTAATCATTTAACATCTACTTACAGTCACAGCACACGGATCCAATAAATTCTCACTTGTTTTATTTAGAAAACGCCCCATTATAAAACTAGATAAATTTCATGGACACCCGCTTACAAACCGTGAACCCCCATTTTTTTGTTACGTCAACGTAGACCAAAAGGTTGAGTCTCCCGTGGACGTGGGGTCCACCTGGACTACTTTGGGAACCAGTGTCCTAAATGATGGTGTACTTACGGGATGCGCATGGCACACTCTGGCGACGTCCTCCGCCGACGCACCGTACTCTTGCGCGAGCACGGCTTCGTTGATCAGCTCGCCGCCGCCCTGGACAAAGTGGTATTTCGATTTATTATTACATCATCAGCTTATTTCGACGGGCGGCCGGGTGAAGGACACCAGCAATTTTCCAAGTAAATTAATTTTTGCACGCCTATAATAGACTACAAGCCTTTGGACAAAAATTACATGTGAAATGACCCAACGTGAATAACGCTTAGATGGCTGTTACTATATCAGAAAATAACGCTCCTTCTCATTCGAGAGGAGATCCGTGCTCAATAGTGAGCCGAATATGGGTTTATAATGAAGAAGTGACTCACGGGGCCGATGATGTGTGTGCCGAGGATGACGTCGGTGGTCTTGTCGGCGAGCACCTTGACGAACCCGTCGGGCTCGCCGTTGGTCTTCGCGCGCGAGTTCGCCAGGAACGGGAATTTGCCCACCTTGTATGCTCTACCCTGTAAAAATGATACACACCATAGAAAGGACTAATTTATATATATAACAAGCTGACGCAGCGGTCTCACCCGTGTGGTTCTCGTTCCCGTAGGAGTACGGGGATAGTATATAGCCTTCCTCGATAAATGGGCTATCTAACACTGAAAGAATTTTTCAAATCGGACCAGTAGTTGCCGAGATTAGCGCGTTCAATCAAACAAACAAACTCTTCAGCTTTTTGCAGGATTACGGGGATAATATGTAGCCTATATCCTTCCCCGATAAATGGGCTATCTAACACTGAAAGACTTTTTCAAATCGGACAAGTAGTTCCCGAGATTATCGCGTTCAATCAAACAAACAAACTCTTCAGCTTTCTATATTAGTATAGAGTATAGATATAGAAAATGAATTGCTGTTCGTTAGTCTCGCTAAAACTCGGAGAACGGCTGAACAGATTTATCGAATCTTGGTCTTGAAATGGTTCTACCCAGTCGGGGATCGAACCCAGGACCTCCGTCTTGTAAATCCACCGCGCATACCACTGCGCCACGGAGGTCATGGAGATGATTTGTAACTCAACGATAGAAAAATCATAAAATTGTCAAACATACCTCTTTCTTGAGATCCTCCTCCGTTTTGCCGACCCAGCCCACTTCTGGTGACGTGTAGATGACGGACGGAATGGCGTCGTAGTTGAAATGCACAGGCATACCCTACAAACAATATAAACATAAACAAATTAAGTAGGCATACCATGCAAACAATATAAACATAAATAAATAAAGTAGACATACCCTGCAAACAATATAAACATAGTATTTTAACAGGCTCAGTGGATTATAAAAACAAGAAAAACCAATGTCGAACAAAAATTCACATTTGTCAGGACAACTTAATTAACAAATCAAACTGTAACCAAAATAAGACCCTAGAGTGGCAGAGAATGACCTTGACCTTGACTTGAGTCACGCACTTGTGAACTTAGTGTGTAGGGTTCAGAACGTCCTTTACGGTTAACCAACACTCACTTTTTCCACTCAAGTAATTTTTTTTATAACATGTACTGTGTATTAAATAAAAAAGAGGGAATCTTAGTGGGCCAATTTGACGCTTTCGAGCGAATAATTTTCCATACACACAGATATAGTTTTACGGGCATACCTACTCTACACTAAATAAACATTGAAAAGGTTTATTTACCTTTATACCTTCAACGCAAACGATACCCTCATCTTCTGCCTTGTGGGCTAACATGGGCCCGTGGATGACGTCACCGATCGCATATATTCTGAAATACGAATAACATTGACATAACTCATTAATAAATGGAGCAATGATAATCCAGTGGAAATTACTTCTGCCTCTGATTCTGGAGGGTGTGGGGTCGAATCCGGTCCGGGGCCCAACTTTTCAGTTGTGTGCATTTTAAGAAATTAAATATCACGTGTCTCATACGGTGAAGTAAACATCGTGAGGAAACCTGCGTAACAGAGAATTTTCTTAATTTTCTGCGTGTGTGAAGTATACCAATCCGCATTGGGCCAGCATGGTGGACTAATCCTTCTCATTCTGAGAGGAGACTCAAGCTCAGCGAGCCGAATATGGGCTGATAATGAATATATGGAGCAAGGGGTGTTAAGAATCACCAACAGACTCCGCTGGGCAGTGTTGGTCGACCATCCACCAGGTGGACAAACGACGTCAAGCGATACGCAGGGATTCGCTGGATGCAGGCGGATCAGGATCTTGATGTGATGATGATGATGATGATGATGATGATGATGACGATGACGATGATGATGATGATGTGTTAACTCACCCAGGGATCGTGGTCTGGAACTTATTGTTGACAGGCACGCGGCCTCTGTCGTCCAGGGCGATGCCTACTTTGTCCAGCCCCAGGTCCTTGGTGTAGGGCCGCCTGCCCACGGAGATCAGCACCACGTCGCATTCCAGCTGTCAAAGAGATACTACAAATTCAATACAACATTTATGTACATTTACATTCGTGTTAATATGTTCCATCATCTCGCTCAGTCTCCACAAGATATTCTTTGTTAGCAATAAGGCTGCCTTTGTATGCCAACTTTTATTTTCAAATATGTATATTATTTGTATTTTGTCTGAAATAAAGTATATCTTATACTATCTATATAAATTCAACTTACTTACTAATTAACACATTGATTTTGGGTAGTTTTTCTATTTTCCTTATGTAAAATTTTAAAGAACAAACGTCAAATGCTATTTTTTTGTATGCATTACTAGGCTCTGAAACTACTGGACTGATTTGACAAATTACGCCTCTAAAAGATAGCTACGATAATACGATATCAGGGAAATGGGAACTATGCGTGTGAAACCGCGGAGTTTTCAAGTACATATTTCTAAATGTGTCAAACTAAATTTAATCATGACCCAGTCTACTCATGTCCTAATTTGTTTGTCAAAGACCATTTGATAACCCTGAGGTTTACAATTCTATTCACTAAAGATAAACCCTTTACATGTCATCTCAAATTTCAGCGTCTATATTATGTAAGAGATACACAACAATTCTTATCAGTAATATGTCAAATTCCTCTTAAAAGTAAAAAAATCTATTTCATCATCATCATTTGCTCGCAGACAGTCAATTCATCATAGCGAATAATGATAACATGCCTACCATAAAATTGTAAAGTGGTTTTTAAAATCTTATATAAGACTTCAAAAAATATGACACAGATTAATGGATTTTATTCATAATTTTGTATGTCTAAATTATTTATTCAAAATTACCTATCACATTTCAATAGGAGTTTTGTTGTTTTAATGCATAATTTTCAGGAAAGATCTGCATAAAACAACTAAATAATTTGAAAGCCCTCAGATTTCCATGAAAATAATTATCTATGTTCATAAAATTGAATAGCTATTAGTTAAGGTTAATATTCAAAAATCATTTTTGAATATTAACCTTGATTTGTAGTATTATTTTTTAATTAAATTAAAAATTAAGGCAATATTTGGAAAACCACGATGATGTAGGTATTTTTGCTTCAAATTACTTTATTAAATGACATTAATTTGAGTGCCAAGAAGTTGTGTTTGGCACGTTTTTAAGTCGCTGATTGTGCATCCACTTTTTAATAGGAGATTGATGACTATAATAGTGTGAATTACTATTTAAAACTTATAGTAGGGAACTTACAGTCTCAGGATTGCCTCCCTTGGCGGCTTCAACACTGACTTTAACAGTACTACCCTCTTTCTTGACTGCTGTAACTTTAGTTCCCAGTTTGAACTTCATGCCCTGTTTAGTCATGATCTTCTGTAGAGTCTTTGAGACCTCACCATCAATACCAACACCTATTGAAATGAGAATTAACTTATCAAGTTACTGAATTCAATTGAAAAAAAACACCTTTTAGTTTATATATTACTTATATTTAGAGCTATTATTATGAAGTTCCAAATTTTTTCTGATAAAATGTATGACAGTTCTCAGGTATTTAGGTTTCCTTACAATGTTTTTTTTCCTTCGCCGTTTGAGACACGTCATATTTAATTTTTTAAAATACACCTAACTTATAAGTTCGAGATGCAGGCTCGGACTTTAAGCTCGGGCTCAGAGTTACTACATATAATTTGGATTCAGTAGAACGCCTATTTATAAACCCATGCTGGAACTAAGTCATCAATGGACGAACTGCGGGAAACAACGTGTCTTTTCGGAATGACAGACAGTTTGGAAATACCACGATAATTTCGTATATTATGTTTATTGGCCTTTTTATGGATAGGAACAATGAAAGATTGCTTTCAGGTTTTCGGCATAACTCCTGACGTTAAAGAATTTTGAAACAGAAGTTATAGAGGCGTGGGTACTTCTATTTTCTGTTTTTTTTTTAATATTTGCCATATGTTTGAGTCTAACCGCTCTTACCGGATTTATATACTTAATTGTTTACTACATGATTTTAGATAAAACAGTGTTTTGTCATGGTCTTGTGTCCTCCCTATTGGTAATGGAATTAAAAAAATATAAATCAGATCTTGTCATTTACCTCCAATGCTTTCAAGGAATTCAATAGCGATGACATCGGCACCAAGCCTCTGGTAAACTGAGCCCAGTTCGAGGCCAATGACACCAGCGCCGATAACCAACATCTTCTTGGGCACTTTACTCAGGGACAGAGCTCCTGTGGATGTGACGATTTGCTGCTCATCAAACTGGCGAAAAGAGAAAATTCCGTAATATATATAACAATACTTAGATACTGGAAAACAGCTACAGCCCTAATCAATTTCAAAACACAATTGGTTGTCTGTAAAGTCCGTTTACTGACGATAGTTGAACGTGACAACGTCATAAGAAAATACTGATGGAACGGTTGCATTTTTCAAAAGAAAACGTTCGTTTTTCTAAAATAGGTACTGTTTATTAATCTTCATAGACCAGAATATACTTTATTTCTTGTAAAAATAGTTGGCAACCCTAGAGCGAACGAATGACCCATGACGTCATCTTTTGTCAAGTGTGCAGCCACCAGACATCAAATAAAAGTTTTTATCAAATAATTTGCATTTTTAGGGTGAAAGTGGTATTTGTAAGTATTCCATCGTCCATTGTTGGCAGTCATTAGATCGTTGATCATATACTTTGACAGAAAAGTTCAAGGCAGGTTCTATACAAATATTGGTCTGAGTTTGGAGAGCATGTTTAGCCCACTGTCTCAGTCATTATCATTAACATCTAGTAGTGGGTGTTGAAGAATCAGATTGAAGAGAACTATTGATGGATCTAAGCTTCCCTATAACCCTTCTCTCTTAAGAAGGGACCTTAACCTTCTATTGGGCCATTAAAATTGTAAACGAGGTAGCATTATTTATTGTTCAGTGTGTTATTATGGATACTATTATTTCATAATTAGATGGAATGCAGTAAGAATACTTACAGTAACACCAGGGAAAGGAGTCACTTCTGATCCAGTAGCTATCAAGATGTTCTTAGTATTAATAGTTTCAACTCCCTTTTCACCTTTCACTTCGACTTTATTTGGTGCTGCAATAGTACCAACCCCTCTGACTAGCTGCACCTGCAAAATTAATCTACACTGTTACTATTATAAATGTCAACAGAAATAACATACATGCTTTAATGGAAGGTACTAGTTTTTTTTTAATAATGAATATTATTTAGCAGACACCTGAGAGTTTGTTAGTGTGAAATTTGGTTTTTTTACAAACTCTATGGAATTTTTCTGAGATCAAAATTTGTTCTGCTCCAGAGAGATATCTTAGCGTTACATGGATTCACTGTGAGGGTGTTGGGACCATTGCGTAGTAAAGAGAAAAACTCCGAGAATAACTCCTTTACTTGTGACCACAGAATGTAGGGTAAAGGAATTCCTTGATAATCGATTAATACTCCCCTCCTCTGCTCGTGTTGTTCTCCCTGCCTAGCCAAATTTGGTAAGATTCTATTAGAGCAGCTTTGGATACCCATTCTAATATATAACTTGCTGCAGTTCTAGAGAGGCCAAGGTCTTTAAGCAAGTTATAGAGATTTTGCTAGTAATCCTCTCGCACCTACTTCTACGGCGTACTAACTACATAGTCATTTTTAGTTAGTTCATCTTCTGGTATTTTATAATGTTTTTCATACATATCCATTAACAAAGTCCAATCATGTGCAGAACCTAGGATTGAATAGGGTTTACTAGAGGAATTTAATTTTGAGGCAGCTTTGACAAAGTTAATTTGTCTTTTAGTTGTAGTCAACACAAATTGGTTCAGTTTAGCTATGGAATTTTGCTTGGAGGTCCATAGAAGAGGTCTATGTCCAGCAGTGGATGTCGGCTGATAATGATGAATTGTACATAATATATTAATTATTAATAATCTTACCTTATTTTTATTAAAAAGCATCGCAATACCTCCTGTCAAAGCTTTAACTGCATTGACCTTGTAGGCCATCATAGCATCAAAGTTCAGTGTAACATTTCCCACTTCAATCCCTCGGTGCTTGAAGTCATGTTGAGCCATGTGGTACATATGAGAGTTGTGCAGTAAAGCCTTTGAGGGTATGCAGCCGACATTCAAACATGTTCCTCCCAAAGAAGGATCTTTTTCAACTGAAATTGTCTATGGGAATGGTAAAAAATTCTATATAATTATTATTATTTTGAAATTTCATAGAACATTATTTTATTATAGAACTCATTCAAATTTCTATTGTTAATATTGCTTTAGGATTATAATTATGCTATCCTAAAATATTTTGATGGATTCAGTGTAGCATTTTATGTATATATAATAACCACGGACTTCATCCGCGTGGGAATTAAGTTTTTCACAAATCCTACAGGAACCATGGATTTTTCTGTGATGAAAATTTCCATATTTCAGCCAAATCGCTTCAGTAGCCGCATCACAAAGGCGGAATAAACATACAAACTTAAACACAAACTTTCGCCTTTATAATATTAGTGTGATTAGTCCTCGCAAGCCCTGGAAAGTGATGCTCTGTTTATATGTAATGCTTTTCCACTTACATTAATCTACTTGAAATTAGAGTAGGATAAACAAAAAATATCTTTTTTCTACAGCACATCAAGTAAAGATTACACAACACAGTGTTCTGTGTACTGAAGCACATTTTTTGTGAAACACTGCTTTAGGTTGCGTTAGGTCATGGTCTGCTATAGGCTAAGATTAGTATTAAGTACTTAGAATATAAATAATATTGGATATAAAGCTAAGTACTTAGAATATGAATGGTTTAGTACTCAGAAGTATACCTTTTTACCAACAAGCAAATGAAAAATGAGGGCTAAATAAATTGCTAGTCATTTCACACCTAATAATAATTATAATAATTAACTTGTTCTTGAATTAATAAAAAATTAATTTGTTTAATAAGCTTAGAATAATTAGATAAAGTTTATAATTATATTTGGAATAACATTTCATAGAAAAACAATACATAATTTAAAATAAATAAATAAGTTATGAAATGTCTTTTATACCTTAATTTTTAATTTGTTTGTTGGTGGCTTAGTATAGAATAGATATAAAAAAATTACTTCTTTAAAGGATGTTATTATCAAATTTGTAAATAATATGTACCTTCAAGCCCAGTTGGGCAGCTTTAATGGCAGCAACATATCCGCCAGGGCCCGAACCAATGACAACCAGGTCTGCATCATGTGTTGTGGCATACTGTCTGATCCCAATTCTTATGTTGCCACTCTATAACATTTTTAATTACATATTTAATCATTTCGATTTTTAACTTTAACTTATCAAGACAAAATTATACTACATAATTAAGTTGAAGTGTATATACCAGATGTATCTAGCTATTCATGTAACTTTTATAAGTATAGTTTTTACAATACAAACAAATACAGTGTAGGGCTTTATTTATATATTATTTTTTTTAATAAGGACTGTAAGAACTCCTGCGAAAAATTATAATATCCTTTGCATAAGTATTGAAGCCAATTTTTTAAGTAAGCTAAGTATTCAATTTTAATCACATAAAATGTATGTTGTGTTATTGTTTGTCATCTACAATTAATTATTTTCCAAAATATTGTCTCTAACGACCTGGGTTACTTATTATGGTACTGACTGCTCCTAATGAAGTCAAAGTCACGTGTTGAAGGTCAAAGACTTCATGTTCATCAGCTTCATGTTGAAATGTTTTATATCAATATTGCATAACACATGTTGTAAATATATTTATATAAGAATATATTATATTTTAAAGTAGATTATTGTCGTATAAAAATTAGCACAGCTATTAAAACATCAAGATTGCATAACCCTTGTCAGAAAACTCTGTTTTGCACATTAACTATGAACTAGGTGGTAATACTAAGAGCTTACCCTAAATGGAGATGAAGCTAGCTTTAAGAACTTATAACCCATATTTGTAATCGATTTATGGGGTAATTCGTAGGGTTGGAGATTGAAAAATTAAGAAAATATGTGAATTTCGGAGCCCTGGCGATCGGCGGACTTGACAGTTGTTGAGATGTCACTTGTGACATTAGCTGTCAAACAGACGTGAAACAGATTACACACATGAAATTATTAATTTTACGATGAAATAACATTACATTTTATTTATTTATATTTATTCTAAGAGCAAAGTATTTTTTTTTAATTTATTTCGAAAAAAAAATATGTTTAAAATTAATTGATAAATATGAACTGAACCAAAACTTTTAATTTAGTTATAGCAACACCTAAATGCGCGCGCTGATGCAACGGAAGTTTTGTTTATCAATCAAGCAAGCGAGCAGTATGAAATATTATCGCGAACGCGGTAGTGTTTGTCGCTGGAACCGTTTAACGTAAACGTGCTTAGTACACACGTAAATCGATTTAAAGTATTTTTTATACCGGTTGTACTCACGTTACTTTTTTAACGAATACGCAGTTATCGTATTATATTTGTTACGTTTCCTGATCCACTGGGTAAGTACCATACAAAGACTATTAGAATATACTCGGTACAGGTGCTCAAATTATTTGCGTTTGTTTTGTTTGATAACATCATAATCAAATTAACCTCTAAGAGTAAAATAACTAAATCTGATAAATGTAAAGAAATAAGAGCAAATTAGTAGATCTCTTGTACTGATATTTCCATCATTATTTCTATTAAAAGTTCTAAAACTAGATTAGACTAAGACTATAGTGGTCATAAAAAGTGGGATAAGTTTAAGATTTTTGTCAATTTAAATATTTGTGTACCTTATAAAAATAAGTAATTAAATTATGTGCTTACCTAATAAAAAAATTGGTTGAATATAATATAGGTAAGTATTATATTTTAAGGTAGGTAGGTATCTAGGTACTTAAATGCCATAAATCAAGTCTTCTTATCATCAAAATATTATTTTCTTTATTAAATATACTATGTACCTACCTGCTTTGTCTCCTTAATCAAAAGATAGATCGTTAGTATATTTCAAGTGTCTTAGACCAGCCACACACGATCAAGTTCAGCGCGTGTGGGCACTGGGCAGTGATAAACCTAATAATATCATACCTATTATTGTTTTTATCTGCGAGCTGCAGACATGACGATATACTTGACCCTGTGTGTGACCCGTTAGCTTAGATTTAAGCACCTCTACGTATCTACGTAGGAATTAGGATATTGTAATAAGATAGTCATTTATATTTATCAATGAAATCGATTTAAATCAATGAAATTGCTCTGACATTGCAATGCACATTGAACTGCGTAGATGTTATAACCCCGCTGGGGTATGTTTCCGTATACTGCGCAGCTATACGCCTCGTTTTCAGTGTGGACTTTAAGTTTGACGCATACTATACCTTCACCTGTACTGGTTTGGAAGTACTTACAGGTCTATGTTCAGCAGTAATGTCGGTCTGCTGATAATGCTGATGAATGATGAATCAATTCAATACTATTCAATTTTTATCAATAATTATAAATTTATTTATTTATTTGTATCCACATAAAATAGCTTCGGTTAAGTGCATATATCAAACAATACCTACAATTTCTGTAAACACATTGTCTCTCCATTAAAAAAAAAAACTTAATAAAATTCACAAATAGGAATTACTTAAGTAGATATTATTTGTAATTTTCCTTTTATAAGTCAATTCGATTTTATTGAGAAGGTATCTACGTAGCGAATAAATTTAAAACACCAACCATATTTCTTATTTTTTTTACCGCCCACACTAAGCGCATTGCAGACTTGGCGTTAAACTTGATCGTGTATGGCTGGCATTACAATTATATCTTAATTTAAATTGTCCTATCATAAATTATTTTAAATTATGCATCGTGACTCGTGATCGTATTTACTTAGTGATTATTATTTATATTATTCTAAGTTTCAAACTCGAATAATGTGAACTACGCAACAGATGATCATTTCCGTGTCACAATTTACTTGTTTTAATATCTCTCTACAAAATTGTAATAATAACACGATGATATGCTGAACTTCTGTGAAGGAGGTAATTGTTTTACGTCAGTGGTATTATTTTTTCACACTTTTGCAAAGTGGTTAGACAAGATTTTACTCACGACGAGGATCTAATTTATCTTCTGACGTTGCAAAATGGTGAAAAAAATACTTACAGTAAAACTTATGTAGGTGCTTAATAAAACATTTTTTTGCTATTAATCATTCTAGAAGTTTTTCATTTTAGAATCCTCTACACCAACAAGTATTTTATTACGCCTTCGTATTCAATGAGTTTTATTAAATTATTTTTCGAATTACAAAAAAACTGTTAAAATACGAAAGCTTTTCATATAGGTATTGACCGACAAACTTCGGTTCGAGGATGGCACATAATGATAGTAGGTTAGTGTGTCTTTGTCCTAGTCTATCTCTATCGCTCTACTATAATTTGAGAAGACAGGACTAATTAATGTTGTAGATTCTAAAGTGCTACGAAATCTAGCGAAGAACTATTAATTTTATGTCTTGTATGCACATTGTACATAATATCGCGAACACTATCATGTGTTCGCTAAATAGTGACAATAAATAACCCGTTGGACTATTGTCGTACCTTCTCCTAATTTGTGTTAGGACTAGGTACGACAATACCTAGTCTTTCCCGACTAATTGGAGGGGAATGAGAATGTTGGTCATATTTAAAAGATATGGCAAATATTCGTGAAGTCGGACAGAAATGTCTGTTTGTGTGTCAAAGCGGCCGAAGTATTCGCGAATTTTTGGAGACACACATTTGCGATAACCCGAATATTCGCTTTATCGCGCTGTGAGCGCGGCCGCCGGATTACGATAAGAAGTTCAAAAGACGACTGCGACCTTTTAGACAGAAAAGAGCTAGGTTTAGTATAAGTCATTTCAATCAGCATCTGAATTACAATATTGAGGTTAGGAATTCCACGCATTAAGCGCGTGAAGCACCTTATTGTTTGGAAGCAAATCGAGTAGGAAATTAGTACTGAGCGCGGGTGGAATTAATTAATAAAATTATTCATTAATTAAATGGGCGTAACTTGAAACTGTTTCTGCTTATTGTATTGTTTACTGACTCGTGCATCGATTCGCTAAGAAACTTAATATTTATTTCGAGAATAATATCTCAGAATTATTTTTAGGAAATTAGTACGCGGTAATCATGATGAGGTTTTAGAATATTTGAATCATTGTAAAAAGCACTTTCTTTCGTTTGAAATAATAGTTTCATGCCTATGTTTGCCTGAAAACGTTTGGTTATGGCTAAAGGTTGTGGCTGGCTTAAAGACACATGAGGCATTGCATCGATTCATTTCCCTTAGAAGTTATCTTGAGCTTACGAGCGCTAGGTTAGTTTTGGTTGGAATATCTTGGTTGTCACTGAAATTACAGACACAAGAGCCAGAGCTTCTCTGTCTACAAGGCAGACATTCTCAAGTTGACGGGCCCAGGTCAAAGCTTTGTAGAGTATTCGTGAACTGCGAAGCAAAGCTCTGTACATAGCCACTGTAGCGCTATTCGCCTCCATCTTTCTCTATCTATAGTATAGTATTAGGCAGAGAGATAAAAACGAATTCGAGACACGCATTGTCGTCTTATAAAAAAATTGTTAACGAATAGCACCACTGGACCTGTAGCCAAGTTGCATGTCAATTCTCTTTCTACAAACGCTAACGCTTCGAAAACTAAAAATGTATGGGAATGACAAATCCGTTCGATAACTTGATCACTCGACCTGTCGATAGCAAATGTCATTCCCATACATTGTTTAATTTTAGAGGCATCGTAGATCGATGTTATAGCGGACGTATCTAAATAGGAATTATTTCCTTGGAAAATCACCCCGCGACGCTACACGTCTACAACACGAACCACCAATCACAACAACATGTTACAGAAGCGTGTGTCACGACAAACAACAAACCGCAAGAAATTATTTTTGATAGCAAATGTATGAATCAATTGAACTCCCTACAATCCTACCTTGTCTTTTGCTAGTTCGCAGAATTGATAAGTGTGAACGAGTTTAGCCGGTTCCATTCATCAATTATGTATTATTTAATGTTCTGTATGGTTATTATTATTGACATGATAATGTCTAGTATTAACCGTCCAATTACTCAGTCAGTTTGTGAGTAGGTAGATATTAATAATGTTTGAAAAGTAGCACGGAAATGACATCTGCTTTTTACTTACTCGTTGAAATAATATGTACAGCTACCTATCTACTATTATATTTATTTTGGTTCTACTTGCAACTTATATTATGTACGTCGACTATCAGTACGACAGGAGATACTCATATAGTACAGTGACACTGTTAAGTGTTTTATATTAGATATACAAGCGGATATCTACGACTTCGTCCACGTGAAATTCAGTTTTTTACGAATCCCTGGGAACCATTGTTTTTACGAATCCCTGGGAACCATTGTTATTGAGCAACATATTTTTTATATTTAAAAAATATGTTGCTCAATAACCTCCTCTATCTTCCAGTGAAAGTCCAAGTTAAATCGGTTCAGCCATTCCAGAGATTAGCCCAGACAAACAGGTAGACAGACAAATTATTTTACAGAAGGTTGATTGTGTTTTATTAACCGACTTCCAAAAAGGAGGAGGTTCTACGTTCGGCTGTATGTATGTTTTTTTTTTTTTTTTTTTTTTTTTATGTATGTCCAGCGATAATTCCGTCATTTGTGGACCGATTTTAAAAATTATTTTTTTGTTTTGAAGGGTTTGATTCCAGGGTGGTCCCATTTTTTTCATGTCAGGATCTGATGATGGCATCCTGGAGAAATCGAGGGGAACTTTCGAAAATCGTAGAGACGGCTAGTGCGTTTGTTAGTGTTTCCATAAGGTATTTTAAACCACTACAATTTTATGAAGGTCTGGAGTTGGTCTGATGATGGAGCCGATACACAGACGATAGAACTCGTCAACGATTTACAGCAGGTACCTTTTGTTTGGGCTTAATTTATTTGTATTGATGAGAACTTTCCACCTAGATGGGTTGTGACTGTATTAAGGGTCTGATGATGAAGACGAAGGACAGTGAAGAGAACTCCTCGACGGTTCACAGTAGCTACCTTGTGTTTGGACTTGATAAATTTGTATTGATGAGAACTTTCCACCTGGATAGATTGTGACTGTATTAGAGGTCTGGTGATGAAGATGAAGGAGAGTTAAGGGAACTCCTCGACGGTTCACAGTAGCTACCTTGTGTTTGGACTTGATAAATTTTATATTGATGAGAACTTTCCACCCATATGGATTGTGACTGCATAGGGGGTCTGGTGATGAAGACGGAGGACAGTCAGTTCACACTCAGTAGGTGTGCTAACACTAAAAATTAAAAAATAAAAATTTTAATAAAAAAAATTCAACCGACTTCCAACTCAAAAATTAACCTAAACTAAAAAGCAAAAAATAACATCTTACCTATGTGCTACCTTCTGATCAGTTTGAAGGCGGTGCCAATCCAGTGTCATGTTTTAATTAAAGCCGTTTCTGAAAGAACCACAGAAATTGTGTAATTTAAACTACTTGAATTAAAACATCACTGGCTTGGCACCGCCTTCAAACTGATCAGAAGGTAGCACATAGGTAAGATGTTATTTTTTGCTTTTTAGTTTAGGTTAATTTTTGAGTTGGAAGTCGGTTGAATTTTTTTTATTAAAATTTTTTTATAGTGTAAATAGTTATAAGCGCAAGTGCTTATAAGTTAATAAAGTTAAGTGGATAACTTTTTACACCAGCCACACACGGTCAAGTATGCAGTCATGTCTGTAGCGCGCTTATTAGGGATGTGACAGTAAAAAAAATATTGAAATAGTTATTTATTAATCTTTCTTACAATTAAATATGGATAGCTTTACTCTTTTCGGCTTATTAATTTTTAGTTATACATCCCTAATCGCGCTGCTGACTTGTCGGTATAGTTGACCGTGTGTATCTAAAATTACTTGGACTTACCTACAATTTATTTTTATTAATTA
The DNA here is from genome assembly GCF_947172395.1 of Bicyclus anynana. Classification (NCBI taxonomy): domain Eukaryota; kingdom Metazoa; phylum Arthropoda; class Insecta; order Lepidoptera; family Nymphalidae; genus Bicyclus; species Bicyclus anynana. The sequence goes on along the minus strand of NC_069089.1, from coordinate 6,945,530 downwards.
TGCTTTATTTTTTACTCTTCCTTTTTTCTTTATCTACAATACAACATTTCGTTACATTAAGGATAATAAATACATATAATGTGTAATAATTAGGTAGGTATAAAATACAGGTTTCATCAAGGATTTTTTTCCCGCTATATAGTACGCTTTTTCTATAATGTTACGTAATTAGTTAATTTATTATTAAAATTCGGTAATAATCGTAGGCCGTAGTCAAGTTGGTTAATTAAATGAAAATAAAATGCTTCGGCAATTATTATCGGTTGACCTGCTAATTTTAATATTCATTATTATTGATTGATTTTTAATTTAAATAAGTATCTACCTGTATCTGCATTTTTAATTACTTAATCAAGAAATAACATAACTAGCTACGGTAGAATGGTATACTCACTATGGAAATATTAAAAAAAATTGCTTATGTGCAAAATCATATAATTTATCTCTTACTATAAATATCATCCATATCAATTCATTACAATCTCACAAACTACCTCTTTAGAATATTATTATAGATAAGTTATAGATTACCTTTGTCCGCCCTTTGTCGCAGATCAGATATAGCTATTAAACCTAATAATTTATATTTTTGTAAATAAATTACCATAACTTAAGCATTTCTAGAAGCAGTATAACAAGGGTAGGAGGTTGTCTACCTACACAAATTCTCAATACCCACCCGTGATTGTAACTCGAGCCTAAGCCACTTTAAAGGTCGAGTGGGATAAAGCTTGTGTATGCTCATAATCTGTACAATATTATAAGCCGGTTAAGGCATTTCTGGCCCATATCTACGGTACAGTTTACCTGCGCAGTGGAACAGGTAATCCTGTTAGCTGGCCGTGACACGTTGCCCGGCTTCTGTCCGCCATACAAATTCAGTTTAGTTTAGTTCGTATCCGTACTCGCGATGTGCGACGCGAGATCACGCAAACCAGCACCTGCAATACAAAAGAAGCTCGCCATGTATGAAAACGGTACAGCTGCCAAACAAAACAAATATCCACAACCATTTTAGCTTTGCATCTGTTGTGTTTGCTGTGTTTGGTCGCGCATCGTTTTACGATCGAAAGTGTCCATGCATTTGTAATTATGGTGTGGCTGTGGCTATTCATTTGGGTGTGGATTTGCGTTTCACTGTGGCTAGTTGTCAATTGGCACACGCGCTAAATCAGTAGAATGTAGAACACAGTTCATCCATACTTCCATGTTAATATTAAAAACTAGTAGACGCCGCGCGGCTTCACCCGCGTGGTTTCCGTTCCCGTAGAAATACGGAAATAAAATATAGCCTATTGTCTTCCTCGATAAATGGGCTATCTAACACTGAAAAAGTTTTTCAAATCGGACCAGTAGTTATTGAGATTAGTGCGTTCAATCAAACAAACTCTTCAGCTTTATAATATTAGTATATATGCGAATGTCCGTCATTTTGTTACCATATCACGAATTTTCATGAATTTTAGTAAAAAGCTAAACTGGACCTTGGAATATTACTTACTTTTCATCCTGGAAATATCCAGAACAATTTTGAATTGAATTGCGTCTTTCGGTAGTGAATTTATAATTATGGTGTGGCTATATTTGGGTGTGGATTTGCGTTTCACTGTGGCTAGTTGTCAATTGGCATTGTCAATTCGCATTAAATCCGTGGAAGTTAGAATAACAGAGTTTATCCATACTTCCACATCTACCTAATTACCTATACTTTATCTACGAATATTATAAAGAGGTAAAGTTTGTAGGGATAACCTCTTAATCTAACGAACCGATTTGAACGGGAAAGAGTAAACCAAGAGGAATTACACGTTGGCTAGTTAAAATTATAAACGCGATAGTCCGTTTGATACTTTTTCACGACGAATCCGTTGGACCGATTTTTATGAATTTTGGTTTTGAACTAAACTGAACCTTGGAGCAGAACATATAGTAGTTTTTATTCCAGGAAAATCGATGGTTCCTGCGGGATTAGTAAAAAACAAAATTTCACGCGAACAGAGTTGCGGGCGCCCACTAGTGCATTTAAAATTATGGTGTGGCTGTTTAATTGGGTGTGCGTTTGAACTTCACTGGCTAGTTGTCACTTAGCACACGCGCTAGTATAGAACAACAGAATTCATTATGAATAGAAACAGGTGTTATTTTTCGGAAGTTCGTTACAATTTATTTATTTTGTTATATTACCGCGAATAACTGACGAATCGAATGTCAACCACTGACGATCAAGTGAGCTCACATACCTGCAGCGCTAACGTCCGATAAAACTGATCGTGTGTTGGTCGCGTTGTGCACATAATCCCGATCGCGACCAACACAGGATAGTTTTATCGTACGTCAAGCCGTTAGCGCTGCAGGCATGTGGTGGGTTTATCGGATAGTGAGTGGCTAACATAACCCGACAATTGTCGACAATTTGTCTGAGCATGGTGCACTCCGAAACGAGAGCATCCTTATATTGACTCTACAGTGTTTGATTGCAAAACTTTGCATTTTTTTTCAAGTGATAACTTTATGGGGGTAAACCGCTGGGTAACGTAACGCGTTACAGCTGACGTTGACAAATTTCAGATAAATGTTTCTATGTTGCTGCTGTCAAAATGTTCTTAACACCTCACCGACAATATCAAAACGGCACATGTCGACATAAACGATTTTAGTAATTTTCGAAGGCTAATTAACACCAATGCTTACTTATTTATTTTTAGAAATTATACACTGGTTTGAAAAATAATTAGTTTTTTTTTTAATTCCTGGACATTTTAAATTTTCAGACATGTGCCCTTCTCGAAATTGCATATTGAATGAAATTCAATAATTAATTATATTCAATTGAATAATGCAATTTGTTTAAGTTATCACTTTTGTCGAGCGTCTCGACGCGCACAGGTTTTTTTTCCAAAGGATATTTTGTTGGGTCTTGGTGGCTTTTTCGCTTTTGTAAGAATAGCAAAATAATTAATTATTCACTGTTTTAACAGAGTTTATGTTTAGTGGGCTTTCACGCCTTGTGGTTAGCGATATTGGATCGCTTTGACAGTTGACACAGTGCACCGCGGGTAACAAGATACTCATTGTTACGAGTACATCCATCCTTATAGCGAGCAAACGTTCACTTTCATTGTTTTGCAATTAGTTTTATTGTGCGACCGGTAAATATCATATTTTATTACACCCGTTTATGTAATTCTGCTCTTACACACCGGTGCCTATTGATTTACGAAGTTTTTTTTTTTTTAAAGTGCCACTGCATTCTTGTTTTTGACGACCTAATTACAGTTGAAAATTAAAGAATATTTTTTTAATTCCATATCTTTTTTTTTCCTCCAACTAGTCGGGAAACATAGTGGGTACGACAAAAGTCCAACAGCACAGGGATCGAACCGCCACCATTCGCTGATGAGTCCGGCGGCTTAACCGTTGAGCTATTGAGACTCTGGCATTGACCCATTTATAACAAATACTTCTACATGCGTACGAAGCCGAAGTACCAGCAATAATTACTGGTTAACGATAAAAACACCTTAAAAATAGGTAGGTAAATGGCACTTTCTTTGAAGTTAAGATTAATCACGAAATCATTTATCTTTAGACAGTGGTGTGGTGGTGGTTTGGTGCGGTGGATAAACTAGACGGAGGTCCTGGGTTTAGTCCCCGACTGGGCCGATTGAGGTTTTCGTTACCACTCTACTGGCAAAGACGTACCGCCAAGCGATTTAGCTTTCTGGTACGATGACGTGTAGAAACCGAAGTTATCCTACTCCTAACAATTTAACCCGCTTCCATCTTAGATTGCATCAATACCTTTAGATATCTTATGGAAAGACTAATAAACGCACTAGCAGTCTCTCCAGGATGCCATCATTAGATCCTGACATGAAAAAATGGGACCACCCTCAAAGTAAACCCTTCTAAACAAAAAAGAATTTTTAAAATCGGTGCATAAATGACGGAAATATCGATGGACATACATTGAAAAAAAAACATACATGCAGCCGTACGTAGAACCTCCTCCTTTTTGGAAGTCGGCTAAAAATGACTGCTAAATCTATAAATTGCATCAACACTAATTAGAGCTTTCTTCAATAAACATCCGGATTTCATTCGAATAAACTCCTTAGTATGTACGTATTGTACTTCCTAGTTCTTCACACTTGAAGTCCAATTCGTATATTATGCAGGTGTGGCGTAGCTTTGTCGGCGAGCTTCCCTCATTAGCTTTGTGTGATGTGTGCACAATGATGCGTTGTTCTCCAGTCACGTACGTTCGGGCGATTAGTCTCGTTTCTTCTTACCGACACCGGCGTGCAACATAGAATCCTTTATTAATACGTTATCATTGCGATAAATAAAGGCATATGTTCGATTTATGTAGGTCCTGTGTACAGTGAAATGTCTTTATTAAACTGAAGGCGAATGAGTGTCTTTATTCTCTTATCAAATTGAAACAACAGAGACTGAAGTTGCCTAGAAATATATCACAATACGTGTGTCATATTTTTTTAAAGAAATATGTTATCATTAGTAGGAAAATTATCATTGTTAGTAGGAATAGAGACATATTTTGTTTGTAATGCAGGTTCTCGCGACAATAGTACTACACGGTACTAATAGGTAGGTTTATATTCCATGCAAGTTCCATTTAGTAATCTACTACATGTGTACTTAGTTAATATTGTTATCAATAGCATCTGAACGGTGATCTAACTATCGCCCAGCATTAGCTCTTCTATATAGACCTACCGTCATTTGAATAGGACCAATACAGTACGATTGAAATGGTTTATCTTCGGAGATATAGAACGTACAATAGGAAATACGATTATTCAGAATGGAACACAGCAATGCTGTGAACACAGCAATTCTAGCATATAGCTAGTAAGTACTACTAAAAATAGTAAAAACTAATAAGTACTAGTAGTAATAGATACTAGTGAAAACTCTGAATAATAAGTTGTACTATTACTATTACTTGGGTCTACGTTGAAATACGATTAATCCGACAACTAATCTAATAACTATATTAGTACCTAACGAGTATCGAGTTTTCCTCACGAGTTAATCGCATAACTGTGTGACTACGTAGAGCAATTAGAATATCGGTTGACCAATTTACAACGTTACCTAATTGAGAGCTATTACATGTTTGCCGTTGGTAGAACCTTGGTAGCTTACATACTGTACGTTTATGTATATTTACTTCATATAAAAGCGTATCATTAGAATGTTTCAAATAATAAGACTTATTTTTCTATGATAACTTTAGTCACAAAATTTCTAACGCCTGCCGTTGGAATACGCAGAGAGATTAAGAGGTTTATTGTAGACTATACGCATAATATAATGCTAGCCACTCACCATCCGATAAGCTGCAACACACGATCAGTTTTATCGGATGTCTCAGCGCAGGCAGCGGAGTGAGAGTTATCCGACGGTGAGTGCTAGCATACTAGTCTCTATATTATGTCTCTGACGCCATATTGTGCATCTATCACAATATTTGCATCAGCTGTCGAGTCAAACGGATTACGATTAGGAGATCTGACGGGCGTCAGAAAAGTAACAGAAAAATATCTCGTAATATCCCTTTTAAAATGCGGCCAACCTTAACTTAGGCCAAGATAACTTAGGTAGGTAAGAACCACGAGGGCATAACATTGAAGGTGTAATAAAGTGACATTGTTTATTCAGAAGACATGTTACGTACTTGTATGTACATCACCTACTTACATATAATTAACGTTTGCGCAGAATGGTGTAATATTTACGGAACTACTTAACTGTTGCCTATATGCGCCATACAGTTACTCTTTTGCGCGCTGCATGTCAAATACGTCAAACTGGCTGCATTAGGTATGCGCCGCGTAGCATGGTGCATTGCGTTAGCACTGCAAGGGATCGGTAGGATAAGCGACGCCTTGGGTGGTTTCTTGTGAACTTATGTCTACATATCTTGATCTTTGCCACTTACATTTACTGGTGTTTGTTGTATAAAACAGTCAGTTAATTTAGTTTATTCCGTTGTAGGTTGTTCATCTTGCATACCACCACTCGCTTGTGAACTGTACTCGAAAGTGCGAACGATTTTTGGGCAGTAGCAAGTAGCTTAGTACGCTACTCGACTAAAATGCTAAAGTAGTCCGAACTAGGCTTTAAGTTCTATTGTAAAAGATTCACGTAAATCTTTGAGTGGTTTAGGTACTTTTTATCCAAAGTAGAACAATACGGAAAGGTAACACCTAAAAATTAAATTAAAAAAAAATAGGCAGTATTTAGTAAAAATATTACACCTACTCTATATAACTTTCTAAAAATTACCTAAATTAAATAGTACCTAGTTTAATTTTTTTTTTATTCTTTCCAATCATAACTACTGATGGGCGTATATTTTTTTTTACATGTTAGCCCTTGACTGCAGTCTCTCCTGATGGTAAGTGATGATGCAATCTAATATGAAAGCGGACTATCTCATTAGGCGTAGATGAAAATACACACCCATTTCGGTTTCCACACGACATCGTACCGTAACGCTAAGAAAACCACAATCGGCCCAGCAGAGAATCGAACCAAAAACCTCCGTCTTGTGAATCCACCGCACATACCACTGCGCCTCGGAGGTCGTCAAAATATATACGTACGAGTACGAGTTGTTTTTAATAAGAAGGTATTTTTTTAAACAAAGCTATTATTCAACAAGTAGGAGGAAAAGCTTTTACGTATAAGAGCTTTCGTCTACGTTTAAGTGGAAACAACATACCAGATAACTTAAGAAAGTGGTGGACTTATCGTGATTACGACACGGCTATTACGCATTTGTGGTAATTCCTTACGAGAGCGGAGCTAACCCGCTGTCCGAGATAATCACGTTAGCTCAAACCTGTTGTGTGTATTTTATTTGTCGGAAAAATGCAACTGTCACTTATTCCGCTGTAGATTTTGTTTATGGTCTTTACACTCGAAAGATAAACTCTACGTTTATGATTGTACGCGCATTCCATCATGGTTTTTGTAATTGCGTGAAGTAATAGTTATTTTTAAGTGTATTACCTACTTCATTGTAATTGTAAAGTAACTTTTGATAAGAATTATGACGAATCAAACATACGTGATAACGTTTTCAGGCGCAATTTTAAGGAAACTACTAATTTCCTCCTCTTATATTAAGTCATTCATTCGTTGCTTGAAATTTCGAGTTTGTATTTTCTGTATAAAATACCCAATAATTTTCTAATGTCCGCAACTGACGATCAAGTAATCCCACATGCCTCGAGTGTTGGTCGCGATGTTCATGACATCATGCCGATCGCGACCAACATACGATCAGTATTATTTGACGTCAAGCATTTAGCGCTGCAGACATGTGAGATTACTTGAACATCAGTGGCTGACATTAATCGCTTCTTTCAAGCGCACCCCAAATTAAATCTAATAATTGTTTAAAGTTTTTAAAAGCAAGTTTATAAGAAGACCTAGGCTCCTCAAGATTAAACTTAAGATTTATCTTCGGTATTCTTTGTGGACTGGCTTTCTTTATCTTCCATTGCCTTTGAATAAAGTTATGCTAAAAAGGTCCCTTTGAGGTAGCATTCCAAAAAGCTCCGATATCTTGAATTAAACGTGAGCTTCCTTTGACTCCGTAAATTCTCAACCATTGTAGACGACCTCGTCTTCCTCTCATGATAATACAATAATTATATTATTCATCTATAGATAGTTATTGGGTAGGTATCACTGATCACGAAGAATGTGACAGATTATTTATTAAAGAATATATATTGGGTAGATAATTTATGAAAATAATCAAATAGAGCTTCTATGTTTAGCTTTTTTTACTAGATATTACTATAACCTGAATTTCAAGCAGATGAAATTGCCAGCAACAATATCGCAAATCGGCAGCTATGTCTCACAATTGCACTCCTGTGAATAATTTAAATAAATTGCTTGCACTTATTTTTGATTTAGGGTGTTGACAATTTAAACTCGGAAGACCCCAATAAAAGTCAACCAATAAAATCACTAAATTATCTCACCCAGTTACCATACTCCCGTCGTGAATTCGAATAACAAGATATTATAATAATTTTATTATCAATATCTTTTACAGCTGAAAAAAATTACACCGGAAGCTAACTTTTAGTGATGTAATATGTACCTACTATTTTAATATGATTGTTATTTGTTCGCTATGGTCTTGGTCTCATAAGAAGACTCAGTGCGAGCTATCCTCTTACCAGCAGTAGCGTGCCTTAGAGGGACCCTGTATCAAAATTTGTTGGGGGACCCAATAGATAAGCGGCAAATCCCGAAAAATCTCTTTAGTTTTTGATTTACTCTACTCTAATTCTTTCAAAAATTTCTTTATTTTTGTAATCTGCATTTTTTTTAATTATTTTTACAGATTAAGTAATATAGATAGTTTTTACAATTTTTTGCTTTCACACGTAAGGGGCCCCAGTAGTCCGGGGGGCCTATATCATTGATACGGCTGATACAGCGGTAGCTACGCCCCTGGTTACCAGATCAGAAATGCGGATTACCAGGAGCGCTGGATGCTGGCAGTTCAGACCGTAGCGTTTTGAAGTCCCTAGATGCTTCTCTGATCATGTCCATCGGCTGATGATGATGATGGTGCTAATGGATGATGATGATAATGATGATGAGGAGTAATGAAATTATGTTTAGTGAAAATTATTTAGATTTCTGAGTTTAGTTTTCTTAGTTCCTTGACAGTTCTTCGATATTATAAAACAAAATTTAGAAAGTAATAATTGTACCTATAGGACAGTAAATTGACATAGATATTTAATAATTAGGTGTTTTAAGCCACCTAAAAAGCACATAGCTGATACGCGACAAAAAAAATTAAAATATTACAATTTACTATTTCTAAACTATAAATTGGAAATACTACCTCATTATATAGCTATATAGATAGCTACTTATTACTAAATGATAATAAATAATAGTTTAAAGTACCCGGGTATTAAAAATAAATAAATTTACAAACCATACAAACTATAATGTATTGTATACAGCAGAATCGCAATCAAACGTAATACGTATGGGCATTACAAATTCGTTTCAATTTATGACTATGCGGCAGTGTACTAAAATACATAACATGTGGTTAATGTTGAAAGCGAAAGTGCAATCGCGACCAAAGCCGCAACATTTGCTAGTACTTAACACGTTTAGGTCAACTCGGCTAATTCTGAATTCCCGGCACGTTCCTAGTAATGATCGGAATACTCCAGGAAGTGAAAACTGTCGAACCAATGATTCTAAACCGAAGGTACCTACCTATCTATATGAAATGTAAATCGTATGCAATATTAATAGTCTAGAACATATTGTACACCTGATTGCTAACAAGCTAATTTTTCGTGAGTAGCTTCATCTCGATGAGACTATTAACTTTTTTACTTACGAAAATTCTTGATTCTGGTAGATAACTGAGTTACCAGGAAATGAAAATTTCAGAGCGTCGGAACGAGATAATTTACCACGCAATTGGCAGGATATTGTGGCTGTTAAGTTGTATAACTATTAATTAATCAGCAGTAAAAAAACATCTAGTTAGTAACAACTTTTGTTACTATACTCTCCTCCCAACTTGTATTAATAACGAGGTTATTAAAAGTTGTTACTAACTAGCTGTTTTTTACTGGTTCTTAATTAATAGTTATATGATTTAACAGCCACATTGTGCATACAAATTGCGTGGTACATTATTTAATTCCGACGCTCTGAAATTTTCATTTCCTGGTAACTCAGTTATCTACCAGAATCACGAATTTTCGTAAATAAAAAAGTTGTACAAAATGTTCTAAGGATCCCTGACTATAACAGATATCATTATATTTAAAATTAATACGTACTTACATAAACTTGTATTCGTCGTCACTCTATGTAGAACTTCATCTATGTTACCTTCATATAAAATTTAAATATTTTTTTAGTTCATGTTTTCGTTGTTATTATGCACCTACCCGTATAACATTGTTGATATGTGAAATTAAAATGTGAAACAAAATACACTAACCTAAATATGTCAAACAATATAAAAATGTGGTGCTATTGCTTACAATGTCGTATTTAGATCTCAAATTCACGTAAAAGATTTACATAATAACAATACTCTAAAGTTTTAAAAACATCCTTTCAAATGGTGATGGTATGTTGTATCCTCAATAGGTCAACAGTTTTTTTTTTAAGAATATCTGCCGTATCTTTTAAACATTCCCATTCTCCTCCAACCAGTCGGAAAAGACTGTGTTAGAAGTGGGTACGACAACAGTCCAACAGGCGGGATCGAACCACCACCCTTCGGTGATGAGTCCGGCCCCTTTACCACTGAGCTATTGAGGTGTTTAAGTTTGCGGGACTCATAGACTGAAATTCGAAAGATGTTAGATTCGATTTCCAGGCTGTTGCACTACGAGTGTTACTCGTAGTGCAACAGCCTGGAATCCAATCTCAGTAAAGCTTATCAGTAAAGATATCCAACATCAGTCAAGATAAGATAATTGTAATACAAATTCGAATGCAGATACTAGATTGGAATTGACAGCAATAAAAATTTAACATCTTGGTTGTCTCTCATTTATTTATTACTACTTTTTTAAAATTTTTGACAATATAAGTATAAATTACAAAACATTATTAAAAAAATTTAAAAAAATAAAATCACCCTCGCGCTGCGGGACATTTGAGTGCCCAAGCAACCGGCGGTCAGGGCTCCAGAGTGAGGAACCTTCTCACAATACTCGCCGTCTCAAGAATCACTGCCTTTTGTATCCGACTCTTGATCCAAGCTTTTCTGGGTCGAAGCTTTTCGCTATAAGACCATTGACTGAAACAACTATCGGAACAATAATAGTTGACTCAACATTCCACATGGCGGTAATCTCGTGAGCAAGGTCCAAGTATTTTGATACTTTTTCTTTTGGTTTATTTTTAGACTTGTTGAATTTAGTTGGATCAAAAATTATCATATCGGAGATTGCATCTAAGTCCGACAATCTGTATTAAAGTAGCGATATTGTTTTGAACTGCTCTTTCATGATTATGATTGGTTTAAATATGTATATTTAACTATGTCTAGTTACGAGACGATGTGTTTGATTGATTTCTCATATTATGCCCAAGAAAATATAACAAAAAATGCTTTATTCTGTAATGTTTGAGGATTAACCTTTGTTACCTGCTACCTCCTAAAGCTACCATGTTCGAACTCTATAATTGGCCACCGTACTTACCTATAGCAGTAACATCAGATACAACTTTCAACTATCAAAAAATTATGGTGATTTCCACGTCTAGAAAATCCTGATGTGGAAGTCACTCTTAAGTACAAATTTTACTAAAAAATAAATAAATATACTTAAACAATACACATCACTATCTAGCCCAAAAGTAAGCATACAGAGTAGCTTGTGTTATGGGTGCTAAGGTAGTTGATATTATAATATTAATATACAATTATATACTACATATAAATACTTATATAATGTATAAATACACACAGACACTGGAAAAACCCATGTTTATCACACGAATATTTTCCAGTTGTGGGAATCAAACCCACGGCCCTGGATGCAGAAAGCAGGGTCACTATCCACTGCGCCATGCGGCCGTCAAATATGTACACATTGCAGGCTCATAGCGCTACACTTATTTTGTAACCTTAAATTCTTCCCTATGCAAAGCAAACAATGTATGTAAATAAGTAACTGCTAATGAAATAACTTACAAAATCCCTTTTATAAAAAAATACTGTAGTTAAAAACGCAGGACTAAAACCTTCTTAACAAAAAAATCTCTAAGCACTTATACCGTGCAAAAAGTAACAAACCTTATGACGCTTACAAGTACACGAGGGAGACGCCTTATTCATTTTAAAACCCACTTTTACTCGCAATTTATCACGTGGACGGACGTATTATATAAAGTCTCTTTTCACGAGGATCTCTTTAAACTAGAGGGTTCCGCTACAGCCCTTAAGCACGGATTTTTTGGCAGATGATGTCACTCGAAATGATTTCCTCTAATTTAGTTGTGTAGTGCTACTTCCTTGAGAGGGACCGTGAAATCTCTAATAACCATCTAACAGTTTTTAAACACCGACATTTCTAATTTTCTATTGACCCAGAGAGACAACTTTCAACAGTAATAATAATTAAAAAGTTAATGTGTGTGCGTGCTATGCATGTAAACACTATTACTCACCAAAAAAATGCCAAAGATCAGCTTACAAAACTTAAACTAAAAACGACTTTAGATTCAGACCATGCTTAGGCTTTATTTGTTTCATAATCATCATCATTGACAACCCACGTTCGGCTCACTGTTGAGCACAAGTCTCTTCTCAGAATGAGAGGGGTTAGGCTATAATAGGCCACGCTGGCCCAATACGGATTGGCAGACTTCACCTAGACTAGAGACTCAAAAAAAAAGTATGCAGGAATGTGAAAGTTAGCATGGGTGTGTATATTAATTACGTCTCTATGATGGTAAAAAAAAATTTTAAATAAAAAAAATTTTTTGGTTCCGAACTTGTAAAGTGAGTATCATTTTTTATCGTCTATTCCATGGCGTGGGGTATCGTTATCGTTATTGTGCATTAAATAAGGCTAATTTAATTTTCGGAACCCTACACAGCGCGTGGTCCATCTAGCCGTTTTTTTTCCTTTTCTTTAATATTTTCTAAAATTTAATTATTTCTCTGTTTTATAATTTTGTCAGACATAACTTTTGTTACTCAGTTTCGCGTATTTATGTGTTGGGCGGGCGGCATGTAGGGCGGGAAGCGAAAAGCTCCGGCCGCTTCATGAGGTCAACGGCCTCGCAGCCCTGCCCGTGAACGTAGCGAGGGATGCACCCAGCTGTTATCGATACTCTTCGCAAAATATGGGGTAAACTTTAACTGGTTCAATTCCAATAATTGATTAACATGAGGTACATTATAATAATTATATCGTTTAATGTAGCCATTGGTTTAGATTAAGAGCATTTAATTACATATTTATTATTTATCTCTACGTCGAGATAAAAGCTCGCTGCATACGTAACGTGTTTAATCTCGGATCGGGCGGGACAAATTTTCTTGTGAAATAGTATTTAATATATACTAATATTATAAAGCTAAAAAGTTCGTTTGTTGAACGCAGGAACTACTGGTCCGATTTGAAAAATTCTTTCAGTGTTAGATAGCCCATTTATCGAGGAAGTCTATAGGCTATGTATTATCCCCGTATTCCTACGGGAACGGGAACCACCCGGGTGATACCGCGCGGTGTCAGCTAGTATAAAATACTAAAGTGTACACGTCACGGGACCAAGGACGGAGCGGTGACGTGGTGTTTACATGACACCAAATCCCGTCGCCGCCCGTCCACGATTTGACCCCGTTCCATATGCAGGGACCTTAAGTGTAATATTTTGCATGAACTCTTTGATACGGTTTTTACAAAATATATTTAACTAGCTCTGAGAGTAAATATGTGTGGGTTAACCTATAAGCTAAATTGGGACTACTCTTTAAAACATTTTTGGGACTACTCTTTGGTGTCTTTAGTTTACGAGTTCTTATTAGGTATCTTCAGTGAATAAGCTACGCAGAGCAGTAAATGTAGTAGGAAAGTTAAAAAGATAAACACATCCAGTTTAGTTAGTTCCTAACTCCTATAAAACTTCCTAGTACTTGTTTCTTTATTTAGTTAGATTACGTACATGCGAATTAGATTTGCTTTAGTAATCAAAGCAGGAAATTTTCTAACACATTCCATTTCCTCCGTTTCTCCCCCTCACTTTTACCTATTACGGGAAAACTGATTTAGTATACAGCACAAGTGCAAGAGTCAGCTAGCTTCTGAATGAATCCACTGAGACGTGTAATTCTTTCACTATTACAGTGTTTTGTTTCAAAGGAATTTATTTTATGTGCGTTGATAATATCGCAGTCAAGTGTAACGATAGATAAGAATTATAATTCCCATAGAGCTAAAAATTGGTACGAATGTTCAGAATACTATTATATTATATACTAACTTCGTCCGCCCTTAGACCTCTTTAATCCAGCCCTTACAGTAGTATCGCTGTAAAAATGGAGTAACTTCTCCAGTTTTACCCTACCCTAACCTTACCCCTGCCCTGATGATTTCTAGAAATGGAGTAATTTCTTCCGTTTTCTCAACATTTCAATTTACTGCTCTGCTCCTATTGATCGCAGCGTGATGAAAAGTATACTATATACTATACTAAATACTATACTATACTATATACTATATTATACTATACTATATACTATATACTAGAAGTAAAAGTAAAAGTATACTATATATAGTATACCTGCCCTCGAGTATGAAGAATACCAAGTACCAAGTTTCGTTAAAATCCGTCGAGTAGTTTTTGTTTCTATAAAGAACATACAGACAGACAGACAGGCGAAAATTTTACTGATTGCATTTTTGGCATCAGTATTGACCACTAATCACCCCCTGATAGTTATTTTTGAAATTTTCATGTATAGAATTGAACTCTCTACTAAATCTGTAGAGATAAGTAATTATAAGTATAGATAAAATGAATTAACATAATATTATGTAGTTTGATATTAGTTATAGAGCGAAAAAAACAGATTTTTGATATTAATTAAAAAAAATAACAACACAAATAATTAAATATTTCTTTCTTTTACATAGACTTTATGTTCTAGAGTAACTACATATTTTAACGATTTCTCAATATATCACTCTTTGTTTTAACAAACTTTATTGTATCGATGTAAAAGAAATAGTATCCATTACTATTACAGTGTAATTTGCTAACATTCACACTTTGCACGCAATGCGAATAACGCTAATTCGTAAAAAGAGATTTACCAAATGAAATGATTTGACGCCGTAAATTATTATGACTCACGCTTTTCCCAGTCTAAAACGATACACTGTGAGAGTAATTTACAATTGGTCGGCAGGCCACAACAAAATGGACGGACGAATAATTAGATATAATTGTCCTAAATTGTGTAGTTACCACCTCATTTAAAGCTGGTCGTATTGTTGCCTTTTATAAACACGAGTTGGTAGAACTTGCTCGTTAAAAGTTTTTATAATTAAGTACTTGGCTTAAATTCAAACAATAATAGGTAGGTATTGTTAAAGGAGTAGTCGGAATCGTAATAGAGTTCGTAGCTTGCTTTTGAACTATGTAGACGTTTAATGCTTGCACGAACACTAATTTCGTCATTGTCAGTTTTTAATTTAGTTCACTGGTCTTCTTTCTTTTATATCAGAGGTTGGCTTTTCAGATGACCAAGCTAGTTGCTGCATTGCAAGCTGGTGAGCATTATCTAGGTCTAATAACGACCTTAGTAATAAAGACCAGAGCCGTGATAGCCCAGTGGATGTGACCTGTGCCTCTGAAATTAAATATCACGTGTCTGAAGGAAAAATATTTTGAAGAAACCTGCATATCAGAGAATTTTCTTAATTGTCTGCGTCTGTGAAGTCTGCTAATCCGCATTGGGCCCGCGTGGTGGACTATTGGCCTAACCCCTTTCATTCTGAAAGGAGACTTGAGCTTAGCATTGAGCTGAATATGGGTTGATAGTGATGATGAATAATGACCAAGAATAGCAGCCAAGAGTTAAGAGTTATGCTCCAGCAATTGCTTGGATCATGCAGCAAAATGCTGAGCTGGTACCTTTTTCAAGGTTGTGCCAAACATGACAGTGTGGTAGGACATGACACTTCCGGTACTTGAGTTTTGGTCTTACCTTGTTCAGGCATCGGTGCTTCAGCATTGTCGTGTGTGGCACAATTTTAAAATAAATGTTTTTTCTTTCTTTTCTTTCTATCTTGCTGACAAACTATGACACGCGTTTTACTATGAAACTCGTATTTGCAGGTTCAAATACGATTGCAAATTATGCACTATGCAGCTTCAAGTATTCGCTTGCTGCGCCCATTAAGTGTTCATAAACATGCATTTGGGTTACGGGATAAGCATTGCCGCTGCGCTGCCGTATTCGGATGTTGTTATTTCTCGCTGGCAGTTTTAAGCGTCTACTTAACTTACAGTAGGCCTGCTAAAGTTTCATCATTTGCGGATTAAGCCAAGGCTTTTTGGTTAATTGATTAGTATAAATTAGAGTGCAACTACTAATAAATTAAAATATAAATTATATGTTTACTTGTCTTTACCAAGTATAATTACTAGCCGTTCCCGGGATGCTTTGCAATGCTTTATTGGGTAAAGAATGACTTGCGCGCCGCATATTGTAAAATTTTGTACTAATTCAAAAACCAATTCTTTGGTAAGTAGTTTCAAATGTTTTTCTCCCATAGTCCAATGTCGCATACTCATTTTCTTTGGACATATCACTGGAAGAGATGACACGTCGCTAGAGCGTCTTGGGGTGCAAGGAAAGGTGGAGGGCACAAGAGCGCGTGGCAGATCACCAATGCGCTGGACTGATCAAGGGAAACCGCTCTCCATGGCTCGCTCCACGTATGAGCTAAGAGAGCTACACTACGGAGGAATGGCGACGGATAGTGAGGCAAGCTTTACCACCCTCTCTCTTGCCACCTCCATCTCCATGAGATGAAGCCAACCCAAGCCACCACACCCAAATGACGACTACGACCACTCTTTCAAGAGTGTAGCGACAAAGAAGTTTCAAATACCCTTAGCTCGCCAGATATATCAGTATGAGTGTAATATTCTCTATTTAATATTTCTAGTTTTCTCTAGCCCCCTTTAGTAACTTTTTTAGTATGTATATTCTATATACCTATCTTAGTTTCTTAATATTCGTCTCTGTTATATTCTAAGTAGGTATATATAACTTCACCCCTCTAAATATTCTATCTTATTTTGTCTACATCTACTCGTAAGATATATATAATTATCAGGTCAGGAGAGCGTGGCGGCGGTGCCAGTATATTGAATACGTCCCATTACGTGACAACGTGTTTACAAATACAGAGGCGGCATCGGCATATTGAAACGTATGGACTCCCTTTGTGATGATGATTTATTGGCGAGTCTTTCAAAGGTTCTGTTGAAATGGGCCGACTCGGCTTTGTTCTGGGATTTCAAAGACTTATTGCAATGGTTAACCTGTTAATAAATAAACAACTTAGTTACGTACGAGTAATATTGGTTTGTAATTATAATTTTAAATCTTTATAAATTATTTTAATTTCGTCGTCGTCGTTATCAACCCATATACGGCTCACTGCTGAGCTCGAGTCTCCTCAGAATGAGAGGGTTTAGGCCAATAGTCCACCACGCTGGCACAATGCGGATTGGCAGACTTCACACACGCAGAGAATTAAGAAATTTTCTGGTGTGCAGGTTTCCTCACGATGTTTTCCTTCACCGTTTAAGACACGTGATATTTAATTTCTTAAAAAACACACAACTGAAAAGTTGGAGGTGCATGCCCCGGACCGGATTCGAACCCACACCCTCCGGAATCGGAGGCAGAGGTCATATCCACTGGGCTATCACGGCTCTATTTTAATTTGCTCACTGTTTATTTAGATAAACGTGTATAATAAGCAATCAATACACATTACAAATTACTTAATAAAGTTGAAGTAGATACCTATTTGTTTGTATAGGTATTCAAAATAACTTTTTTTACACTAAGTATATTAAAACAGAAATCTATCTATCTTTTTGTTTCTTTGTCTGTGCTAACTTTTGGAACGGCTGACATTATTTTAATGACACTTTCATTGGAAGATAGAGGAGGTTTTTGAGTAATACATGGGCTATAGCACGAGTAGGTACATATGGTTCGTGGTTCAAGGTTTCCGTAAACGTAAGAGTAATAAAATAAGAAGATTAAAAGGTTATAATTCCCAAAGTGTTACAGAATTTACGAGGAAATAGTACCTTTCAATCACGGTGGCACACGTAAGTCTTGATGCTTCCTTACTGTTTATGTATTAAATAACAGTATTTTATGGCAAGTGAACCAATTATTATCAACAGTCTCAAGTGTTCATACATCATATTAGATAACATAAGCGTTTCTGTTTACTATAAAACTTATCGTAACCTGAAGCGTGTCTTTTGAATTAAATACTGCGAAGGGAAGGTTTAGGTCTCCATATTTGCAGAGGTACGTTAATGTATACAATAAGAATACTTGCAGCCAGTATTCTTGCCACTAATCCACGTGGGCTTGATTTGTTTGGTTTTTAGGATAACTTAACTTAAATTCCTTATTGTATTCTTTTCCAATTGAAAAAAGTAGTCTTTAGCATTTGTTGTTTTTATTATATAAAAACGTGTTTTGTTGTTACATTTGGTGTTTTGAGGATTTTTTTGGGTATGGGCAATTTATAGGGTAAGAAAGTTATCAAACATTTAACATTACTTAAATAATAATAAGAAAATCAATAACGTGCTTTATAAAAAGTATTTAATTGGAAATCCGAAAAAATATATTCCCTTTGACCGTCTCACAACTGAGGAGAATCCACGTCACAAGACATGTTATACATTTGAAATCCGTCAAACGGTTTAAGCTCTACTCTAGAATGTGCCAGAGAAGACATACATATATATTATGAACTAGCGGACGCCCGCGACTTCGTCCGCGTGAAGGTAGATGTAAACTTTTAAATACCCCTACTCTACCCTACCCTGCCCTACCCTACTCCTTCCCTACCCTACCCTACCCTTCCCCTACCCTACCCATTAAGGCTGCACACGCGACGGAAGCTTAAAAAATGAAGTATCTTCTCCCGTTTTCCCAACATTTCCCTTCACTGCTCTGCTCCTATTGATCGTAGCGTGATGAAAAGTATACTATAACCTGCCCAGGAGTATGAAAAATAATTGTACCAAGTTTCGTTAAAATCCGTCGAGTAGTTTTTGTTTCAATAACGAACATACCACGCGGCGAAAGCTTAAAAATTGAGTAACATCTCCCGTTTTCCCAACATTTACCTTCACTGCTCTGCTCCTATTCATCGTAGCGTGATGAAAAGTATACTATAACCTGCCCAGGAGTATGAAGAATAATTGTACCAAGTTTCGTTAAAATCCGTGGAGTAGTTTTTGTTTCTATAAAGAACATACAGACAGACAGACAGACAGACAGACAGACAGACAAAAATTTTACTGATTGCATTTTTGGCATCAGTATCGACCACTAATCACCCCCTGATAGCTCTTTTGGAAATATATTTCATGTACAGAATTGACCTCTCTACAGATTTATTATAAGTATAGATAATTATCAGCCTATTTAAACAGTCACTACAGGGCCATTCTCCTTACAGAAGAGGGGTTATGGAGCTTAGACCCACTACGCTCTTCCAACTTACGGGCTTACATAGATATAGACGCGAAAAACGTAAATATTCTAGCAGGCGATATAATAGCGTGAATCACATAACGGGTGCAAAATCTGTGGCAAAATCGGTTTATGCGACGGCTTCATCCACATGGCCATATTTTACCTAATCCGCTTAGCTTCTTGTAACCTTCGTTATTTACAGCGGCTGATGTTGTTATTTATTATCCGATAGACTATAAAAATAACTGACCGCGAGCTCATAAAACATTACAAGGTCAAAGGAAATATGGTGAGCTTTTGTAGATTATATTCAGGTTGTACCTGTTATTTTTCTTGCCATGAATAACGCTTTTAATTTACTACGGATAAATCTTCTTCTTTTTCATTCTTTTTCTACCATATTGGGATAGGCTTCTTCTTCCTTCTCCTTCCTTCTTGAATATTGGGCTGGCAAATTCAGGTATTGCTCAGTTTTTATTAGGGAAAAATAGGTATATTGATCGGATATTGCGGAAACTATGTGCAAATCATATGACTAAAAATCATATGATTTAAAACATACATACGGCCGATCATAGAATCTCCTCGCTTTTGATTTTACAAATATAGGTGCTTTGTTGTCATTTCGTGTGCAGACAGAAGTTTAAACGGTTTTAACAAATTGTGTAGCCGTCGATCTAATCGGGTACCTCCCCTAAATAGTTTTCACCCTTTTCTCTTTACACCCTACTTGTTTTTTCCACTGAACCTCTAATGACACCCTAGATAATGTATGCAAACTGTAACAACCCTTTTGAATTTCAAATTAAGTAATATCAGTTGAACAACATAAAATAACTACACCATGGTATGTAAAATTCATTATTAAAAATCTAATTAACTTGACTTAACAAACGTAACGAAATTGTTTTACAAACTTTTTCCATTAGGTACCTACTCACTGAATCGAAAACCAAGATTTGGAATCAAAACTTTTTCAACATCAAAATATAATTTTTTTTTTATAAAAACCAATATTCAAACGAAAGAATAATTTCCCAAGAAAAACATATTCTGACGATACTGTATTTCTTCATTTACATTCTTCTACCGTGACTAAAAATCAACGAATACTTATAATTTACTTCATTTTAAATTGAACATCCAAGATTATGAATCTTGGATGTTCAATTTAAAATGAAGTCTGAACGTCTTCTAAATAAGTATGAATAGTAGAGTAAGCTAACCTAAAAACTTAATAAGTAGGTACCAATTAAAACAATCGAGATCTATTAGTTTTATTGGTTTCATTAAGCGTCGTATGTGGCAACGTCTACTGGACTGATTATTTGACCTCCAGAGGTCCGCGGGAAAATAGGGTACGAAAGGCGTGACAAACGTAACTGTCATCAAGTTTAATAAGCATATGTGCCCGCATCAGGAAGTGGCTTATTGATTGAATGACATGCCGTCTGTGGGGATTTTAATCGTGATTGCTTTACGTCATCACCTGCTTCGGAGTTCATTTCTTTGTCAGAATAAAATTTTAGTGCAGCACCACTATTACGATCCGTTACGTCAGGTACATCGCACGATTGTTGGTGAATTATTCCCATTGCATTTTCATATCTATTCCGTTACAGTAAAGTCTGATTTAGTGTTACTTTTAACGTATTGTTGGACAATCTTAAGTGCTACTCTGAAATGCTCCCCATATCTTAAAAATTTATTAGCTGTTAACTCACAAGTATACTGCCGCGCATGTCTTTTGAACCGTTCCTCAAAACTATAATAATTTTCGTGTTGTTGGAATTCTTCTGATACAGGATTAGACAGAGACGGCGATTTTGTACATTTGAGTATGTTTAGTATTTCAGGGGGTACGTATTAAATATTTAATACAAATATAGTTATGATATGTATTACTATAAACTGGCCTATATATGTACCGATATTACGTAATCTTGTGATTTCTTATAATTTGGAAGTACAAACATGCAAAAAATATTATGCATGTGATTCTTTCTTAATGTACGATTGTACATACAGGTATTGCTTTATAAATTATGATGAAGTTTTTAGCTTTATCACTTAAAGAAGACGTGGTTACAATCTTAGAAATTAGTCTAACCAGTTTATTACGTTTTAAAATTTTTTAATGTAAAATTATTACTTTTAAGAAATATAGAATACCCATAAAGAACGAGATGCGTATTTGTACAACACCTATATAGCCCGTTTCGTAATGATTGCCGTAACTGTAAACGAGATATAGGAATTCCCATTAAAATGACGCAATACGAAATGTAGAGCGATTGAGGTTTAAAAGAAGGTTGGCCCACTTCGGCTTTGTTCCACTTCTCATAGCTTTTTTCCGTGCTTGCATGATGCATTGCTTTGTTATAGATTACTAAAAGACAGGTATAAAGGAATATTCTCTAAGCTAGCAACGTTATCGCATTTCAAACTGATTAAAACAAAGACTAGGATAATAGTTTCTTGATTATTGTTCTTCTCTTTGTTGATTTTTTGTGATTTTAAATTAGCAAAATGTTATATTTTCTAGTAACTATAGGGATTAACATTGTAATACAATAATGAAATGAAATGATTATAACAATGAACTTTAAAACAAAAAAAATTGTTTTTTTTAGAAAATTTGAAAATTAAAACAATTAATTTTGTTTTAAACTTGTCTTGTAATGTGTTAACATTTTTTTTTGATAAAATGCGGTGTTTTGTGGTATTTACCTGACTGCGTAATGTTTTTCGAGCGTCTGGCGATTTTTTATTATATTGCATGGCGAAAATGCTCGACATATAAAATAAATTGAAAGCCAGATATGGCTTTATAGGCATTGATGACTATGCTTAGCAAATTGTAGCTTCCGAGTCCGAAGCACTTTGAATAAAACTTCTTGTATAAACACTTTCTTTTTCCATAAAGAGTATTGTATAACAAACGTTGGTTCTCTTGGCTATAATAATGATCAGTGATCATTAAATATCACGTATCTCAATCGGTGAAATAAAAACATCGTGAGGAAACCTGCATACCTGAGAATTTTCTTATTTCTCTACGTGTGTGAAGTTTGTCCTTTTGAACCTATTTCGACTATTTTCGTGCTCACTGCGTTGCTATAACGGATAACACTATTGCTATACGATAATGGAAAGATTAATAAAATAAAAACCATTAATATCGAAATTGAATAACTTTGTAAAAGAATCCTTATCCTTCGAATCAACGAAAATCTCAAATCAAATCAAATCCTTTATTTGCTGATACAGTTTACAAGGTCAGTTTACAAATAAATATAATCTGTTCTATATCATGCCCGATTGGTATGCAAAATATTATATTAGTTACATTTAAATCATTTCAAAAATTACTTTTAACACAATATTAAATAATTAAATAATGAATAGAAGAACAATATTAATTAATTTGAAAAAAATACAAATAAATAATAAATGAATCAAGAATCAATTTACATCATATTGTCAAAAGAATAAATTTATATTAAAATGTCAAAGTTAAAAATTCATTTATGTCATAAAACGCATTATCCAGGAGAAACCTACGCAGATTATTTTTAAAACTAATTAAATTGTTCTCCTGTCTTATACGCTTTGGTAACTTATTATGTATTCTAATAATCATCATGCAGATGCTCTTATTTAGGAAAGCAGTGTGGTGGGGAGGAGACCAAAATCTATCTCTGCAACGCTCACGATTATGCCTTTGAAATAATCTGCCGTTAGTTCTCAGAAATAATGCAATTTCAAATATATATAGGAATGTAAATATCTTTAATTTTTTAAAATAGGGTCTACAACTTTCTCTAAACCTGAGTTAGCAAAATTATATTTATACCTATTCTGTTATACTTTGATTAAGGATTTTTAGTATAACTATGAATTAAAGATAAATTTTAACTTTGAAATATGCTTGAACTTGAGTAGATATTGAAATTGAATTTAGATAAGAGTCAAATATGACTTTCTGTTAAATAATCCTAAAAAGTATAAAGCTATTTTGGTTACCTATTTTTATTTGTAAAACATGTTATATCATAATAATCTCGCTATGAGCTGACCTTCAGAGATTAAAAAGTAGGTTACACTCTTCTCATGGGCATAACTGCAGCGGCGCAGCGTGGATCGATCATGTAAAAATATTTCACATTAACTCGAGTTTCATGAAAATACAGTTTTCAAGGCTAAAGCAAGAAACACGTAATATCGTAGTTCCAACCACTGTCTGCTTCGTTGCTTAGTGAAAGGTTTATTCGACTGAACGATCGATTCAATTTCTAAACTGAAACCGTTTCGAAATTCTCAGCACCAGATTAATGGGAATTTAATAGAGCCTTCCTTTTCTCGAGAGATGTGACCCCGTCAGTCCTACTCTTGATATCTCCTGACCTTCTGTCGTATCCAATTATCATAATAAACAACAAGAGCGAGGGAATTGTTATCTCTGCTGAGATTGGTAAATGTTCAATTCGACTAAAAAAGACATCTGAAATGTGACAGAGCGATGCCAATAAGCTTCTATCTAAACCGTCAATTTATCAGCTGACTAACGATACCTAACAGCGAACCTAACCACATTAATTCTCTTTACGGAGATGCCTCATTGGTGTGTGGCGTTGCATCGTCGCAACTGATCAACCCATTGTATGCCACACCCTCGTTGCGATAAAGTACGATGTCGCAGTGCAATGGTAGGCGCATCTCAAGTACCGGACGTATCGCATCAAACGAATTTATTATTTTACGTAAGATTCGTACGATCCGTACGATGCGGATCAGTGGACGCACTTGTATAACTTTCTATACAAAGAATATGATCCGTTTGATGCAATGCGTCTGATAGTACGATGTGGATCTGTGGACTTATCACAAGAGGATCGTCCTCTTGTGATAAGTCCACACGTACCTACGTATTCAGTCAGTCTCAACAATCGATCAAAACAAGTAAAACACTGTTAGTCGTAGCAACGAAGGTCCGTTGAAACGTTGCTGCGATGACGGTAGGATTTTATGTGGAATGTCATTTAAATATTTATATGCAAAACGACGCATCGTCGACGCTGGACATCGCAACGTAACGAAATGCGATAATAGGGCATCGCTCTTAGTCGAGAGCGGTTCGTTAACGTTGGTTCTTATTCAATTAATCAACTCAAGTTGATATAATGAAAGATCGGACGAACACATTATTTACATATTTATTGTCCATTAGTAATGTTTTTGTCGTTAGCTGCTTCAAAAAGAAAGTAAGAAAATAGTTTAGAAAACAAGATGAGCAGATAACTAACATAAGCCGATTATGGCCTACGTTAGTTATTTACTTTTGTTGTGGATACGACAGGAATGGATGGTTTATCTGGAGAAACATTATGAAAAGGACCGTTAATTTATAATCTAGCCTTTGTAATGCTTACCATCATAATAAAGTCTTGGATTTAGGGAAAGGGAGAATTTGAGCAATCGAGAAATAAAGCTACCCATGGAAATATAGCTTATATAAAAATATATTTAGCTTGTATAAAAATGTTCACTGAATCCTGAACTAAGCAAGTTATGTTTGTTGGTGTTTATTATAGTTTCCCTACAAACCAAATCACCATCGCTGTTAATCTTTACTGAATGTTTATTTATTTACTTACTAGCTGTCTCCGAGCGATCTCACCCGCGAGGTTCCCATTCCCGTAGCAATACGGGGATAATATATAGCCTATAACCTTCTTCAATAAATGGGCTATCTAACACTGAAAGAATTTTTCAAATCGCACCAGTAGTTCCTGAGATTAGCGCGTTCAACCAACCAAACAAACAAACTCTTCAGCTTTGTAAAATTAGCATTGATTTATTAAATATGCCAATAATGGCAGCAAAAAATATTAACAATACAAATGATAAACAATTTATTTTGTAGTCATAAAGGTAATATGACTCAAGTCCATGTATTCGAATAACGGTCATAATTGGAGATTCGATAGCTACTCTCATAAACAAGGGGCTTCTAGTTCATGTCATATAACTAATTTTAATGACTATAAAAGAATTCAAATTTAAAAGGGTGCGTCTCATAATACCATTTGGTCAGTACGATATGCAAATGCTCTTTTATGTCCGCGTCCATCAAGACTTATCTCATTTAACTACATAGGGGACATTAGAATCTTTTATCCGTTCAGTGGGGGCACAGAGTTACTAACTAGGGTAAGCACTCAGCAGCGAAATTATATAAAATTGTTTATTTGCTTGATAAAGGTACTTCATCTGTTTTTAAGTCTTGCTTAGACTTACGATTCTTAATGAATAAAATCATAGTAATGATTGTCTGTCCTGTGTGCAAAAGAGAAAAGCTAAAATAAAAAAATCGGTGGTCTGTAAAGTCGGTTTACTGACGATAGTTGAACGTGACAACGTCATAAGAAAATACTGATGGAATGGTTGCATTTTTCAAAAGAAAATGTTCGTTTTTCTAAAATACTGTTTAATAATCTTCAAAGACCAGACTATATTTCTTGTAAATAAAGTTGGCAACCCTAGAGCGAAGGAACGACGCATGACGTTATCTTTTTTCGAGTTTGCAGCTTCATCGAATTATAAAACGTTGTCACGTCAAAAATTAGCTGCTTTCGTTTTTACAAATTTTGCAAATTACTTTTCGTAAATTACGTAGCATAATGTTAAACGGCGAAGGAAAAACATCGTAAGGAAACCTGCATACCTGAGAATTTTCTTAATTCTCTGGGTGTGAGAAGTCTGCCAATGCGCATCGAGCCAGCGTGGTGGACTAAGACCTAACCTATTATTCTGAGAGGAGACTCGAGCTCAGTAATGAGCTGAATATGGGTTGATAATGATGAAATTACGTAGGTTTTAACAAATTAACTGCATTACTATTTTTTTTTTAATAAAATCAACTGCTGTCTTGTATCACATAGAATATGCTTTCGTATCTACCGGTGGTAGAGTCGCTACTCACTGACATCATTCACTTGCACATCACACTCGCTCAGCCCCGGATCTTCAAAATTTTTTAGGTGGGGCAAAAATTGAGAAATGCCGCCCCCTCCTACTTATATTTATTTATATCATCCTATATATATAATTTCACTAATTGATTAATTTATATAATGAGTTCACTAAATTGATTGACATTTGGACAGCTTAAATATGCCTTTTGTAAATAATGCATCCATCGATTTATTTTCTGCACGGATAAAAGAAAACAGGAACGAACAGGAAAAACTGCAAGTATATAGAAATGTAAAATTTACTATTTGACAACGTAATTTTTCTATTTTTGCGTTCGAAGCGCCGTTTTGATACCTAATTCAAACTATAAAAGTAGTTAAGGCTATTTATTTATAGATGTATAGAAATAAACGTGTAAGATATTCGTACGACCTATACTTTTTGCATGCTGTGACTATATACAAGTAAAATTATATGTGTTAAGCTACCCCTATCCTATCCTACCAATATTATAAACGCGAAAGTTTGTATGGATGTTTGGATGTATATTTGGATGTTTGGATGTTTGTTACTCTATAATGCCGCTACTACTGAAGCGATTTAGCTGAAATTTGGAATAGAAATAGATTTTACTCTGGCTACTTTTTATCCCGAAAAAATCCTTGGTTTCCCGAGATTTGTGAAAACTGATGATTTTGATGATATGAATGTTTGTTACTCTTTCACGCCTCAACTACCTATTGAACCGAATTAGCTGAAATTTGGTATTAAGTATTAATTTATTATATTTTAGCATGGATTAACACATAGACTACTTTTTTCCCGGAAAAATCCATGATTTCCGAGGGATTTGTGAAAAACTAAATTCCACGCGGACGAAGTCGCGGGCGTCCGCTAGTTTGTAATGTACTTTGTATTAGCTGACGCCGCGCGATTTCACCCGCGTGGTTCCCGTTCCCGTAGGAATACGGGGATAAAATATAGCCTACAGCCTTCCTCGATAAATGGGCTATCTAACACTGAAAGAATTTTTCAAATCGAACCAGTACCTAGTTCCTGAGATTAGCGCGTTCAATCAATGAAACAAACAAACAAACCCTTCAGCTTTATAATATTAGTATAGATGTGTTCATATAATTTTGTTGGTGGTCCAAATAAATAAAAAAAAAACTTAAGTATATAAACCGTTAGCCTTTTCTATATCACCAAGTAAAAGCGGACCTAGCTCTTTAAAAACGTTCCTGGCAGACTTCAACGGCGCTTAAATCGCGCTCATATTTTCGAGCCAGATCTGCTCCATACTTTTGCAGGTCAATCGACATTTTCAAAATATTAGTACTATTAAGAAAAGTAAAACGTATTTTGAACCATGCCTACGCGAAATGTAGGTAATGTTCGGGTAGCATGTGTTTGTGTTTTCTGTAGTCTTACTCCGCGGTCTGGGTCGGTATTTAGTATATCCATAGACTTCTATGAGTATATCGGTCGAGTTTTTGGTCAAGAAATATCTGTACTTGTGCTATTATTTATTCCGTGGGCATGTTAAGTAAATGATGAGTTGTCCATTAGTCGATAAAGTATGAATTTGGCCGCCCCCTGAACATGCCGCCCGGGGCATAGGCCCCGGCTTGCCCCCCCCTAGATCCGGCGCTGCACTCGCTTGTTGTATATAACTCTAATAATGAAAAAAATAATTTGATATGCATTTTTTATAGAACTTGTAGGTACTTTTTAGTTTTCCTAATAGTAAAATTCAATATTAATCATGATTATTTATAAGATTTTTATTTATTCAAATAAGGTTTAGGTTATTTATTCAAAATTGTACACGTAGCGTGCGTAAATTAAAAACTCTGCGTTTGTTGTTACTTAAAAAAACTGAATACTGTTTTTCATACGATGTACACTTGAAACGCTTGAAAGGAGGGAAAAATAGAAACTTGAAAGAGCGAATTCAAAAGCAAATTCATCTGGAAGACAGCAGTACAATGGGCTGTCTTACGTTTCTTATACTTGATTGCAATTTTCATTTAAAGGTTATTCGTGTAATGTTGGCATATATGTATAATAGCTGGCAAAGAAGTATGCAGGGCTCACCTGATGTTAAGTGATTATACATTGACCGTAGTATACTTACTTACTTCCTTACTTGCACACAAAAATGCGTTGCCGGCTTTTAAGGGCTTCATTTCTCTATAAAAATCAATTCAAAAACTTTTATAAAATACCGCACCGATAAGTTAAGATTCACAATTTGCAATAGACAAATAAGTATAAATAAGTAGGGAAATTATAAGCCGCTTGTTTTAAAAGCATGGGTAAAATGGATTTTAAGGAGTACTTTAATGCGTGAAACAGTAAGTAGGTCTAGGTACCTATTTAGATTTTTCAGTTAAAAGAATTTTAAGGGTTGATATACCTAACTATATTTTTTTTGTTTTCTTATAGTCCGATATCACTAGTAGATCCAGCTAAGACCTATAATCACTTAAAGGTGAGTTTATAATCAAAATTAAATTAAAAAAATCCAAATTCATTTATTTCAATTAGGCTTAGATTACAAGCATTTTCGAAACGTCATGTTATGTCATGATTTATAGTGGTAAGTAAAGTCGAAAACTTAAAATTAAAGTTACGACAACTTTAATTTTAAGTTTTCGACTTTACTTACCTTTGACTAAACTTAAAAATAATTTTGAAAACTTAAAATTAAGGTTACGACAATTTTGATTTTAAGTTTTCGACTTTACTTACCACTATAAATATGACTTATCATGACTTTTCGAAAGTGATTGTAACTTAAGCCTAATTGAAATAAATGAATTTGGATTTTTTTAATGGTTCCAAACGCTCAGTTAGTCCGTGAAGAATCAAATGGAAAACCTTCTATCCATAAATAATGAAGGTAGCTAACATCTGTATGGAAGTATAATGTAAACATCAGACGCCGTTAACAAGATTGACGGCGTGGCCTTTAGACGTGTTGTGACGTCAATTGTTCCAGCAAACGAACGCTGAAATGACCTTGCTGAAGCAATACGTTCGGGTTCTAAATATAGTCATAGGGCAGGGGTCAGGCGGCTGCGGTGCGCGATCCATTCGATAAATGAAAACCGAGATGCCATAAACGATGCTTACGTAGATTACTGTTGCCTTTTTACTAGAAATTTTCTTTCTTCCAATAATTTTGAAAAGTAAAGACTGGTCATGGTGTATTATCCCCGAATCAGAGAGCACGGTAAGAGTGTTGAGTGAGTTAAGGTCGTTGTTAATAGCCTCTATATAATTATCACCCTAACGGCCAGTTTCTTCATCGCATTATAACAGTCAAAGTAACGTCATAAATCAAAAGTGATGGTCTTATTCACTGAAAAATAAAGTCTTCTTTACTACTTACTAGTACTTTTACTGTTACTTTAGCTTAACATGAAGAAACTGGCCGTAAGTCTGCCAACGCACATTAGAGCAGCATCGTGGGTCTAAGCTCCCAAAACTTATACTATCGACGAAAGGGTTCCTATGCCTTGTATTAAGGCATTTTGTGGTAAGATGACGGACTAAGCGTTATGTGTGTGTTTATACTGTAAGTTTGTTTTCCTTCAGTTTTACACTGCCCCATCTATCAATTGTCTAATGTCTAACGCCTGTATGCACATCTAATACCATCTACAAACCAATCAGATTTTCATAAAAATAGTATACCATAAAATTAACAGCATTGTTCCATTTCCGTATCGTTCTAAGAGGTTACATGTTACAGTTAACCACAGCAGTTAGAAGCGACGATACGTTTTGAAAATTCACATTTTGGCGTTTACGCTACCTGTTAGGTTTAGCAGATAGACATAGACAATTTATCGATTCATACATCGATATGTCCAAGGTATTACGAGTATCTTAAACATATCTATGTAACAGTTGTATTATCACATTGAATCTCATGTACTTCTAAGGTATCTTTATCAGTTACATTATTATCGTTTTACAGTACTTTTTTGTCGGTTTTATCTCAAACGCTATTGTAAAATGGATTTACGAGTACGCACATAGTATGAGACTCCAGGGCCCCCTTTATCTGTCGTTTAATATTTATCTTCCAAACATTGTATTAATTTTCTTATCAAACAAAAGTATCTACCTTAGACAAGATAAAATGTTCAACTGCGTACTCGTACTTCGTTCTTGGCTTAATGGACCAAATGTCTGCAATAACCAGACATACATCATTTTAGGAAAGGGGTTGTTCGAGTATTACGTGAGCAATACAATTATTTACCCTGCCCCCCTCTCATCAAAAAAAAACGAAAAGAGAAAGAAGAAAGAAGATCCCTCATATCTTTCAAAGACATATCCATCGATACCCCACACTATGATATACCTAAACGAGTAAAATAAAACATCGCCACTTTACCTATATGAAGGGGAGGTCACCCTAAAAAAATATTTTTTATGATTTCATTTTACGACTTTGTTTACATTTTTAATGTACATACCTATGCTAATTAACAGCTTTCTATTAGTTATAGTCTTTGCGCTAAACCGAAGAAGGACGAACGGACGGACAAGGTGAAACTATGAGGGTTCCTTGTGGACGGAACCCTGCAAATGAAACATTAATAATGAATAATTTCAACTAAGTAAGAATTAGCATTCAAAGACGGCTTTATTGCTATAAGCAATCTAATAAGGTATGTCTGGCTATCGCAGGCTCTCGGTCCTTAAGCTTCTTTACCAATATTTGACTTATAAAGTTAGCCATTACTTCATCGGTATAAGCGGACTAACGTGTCTATACTCACGTTTACGATGTAGGTATAGGTAAGATACAGAGATAATTTGTGGGCGCGTCCCATATTGACATACTCGTAGCTATCAAAGACTAAGTATTTCTACTTGTAGGTAGGTTAACATTAATTCCACTCATATCAAATAAGGAGTTCTTAATTGACAGTGCACTTATTTGGTGGAATAAATCACGATTTTCCTTTTTTATCTGTGAAATATAACTCCTAGGGAAAATTCTAGACAGTTTTAGTTAGATAAATTATAATGATTCCACTCATACTAGTATGTAACTACTTAATTGACGGTGCTCTGTAGGTGGTATAAGCCATGATTATGTATTCTAATATTATAAAGAGGAAAACTTTGTTTGTATGTTTGTTTGTTTGTTTGATTGTAATGAAAAGGCTCAAAAACTACTGGACCGATTTTTAAAATTCTTTCACCATTCGAAAGCTACATTATCCACAAGTTACATAGGCTAAATTTTATTTTGGAAAAAATAGGGTTCCGTAAGATATTTGGGTTTTTCGGACACAAGGTGTAAAAACCAACCAGAAAAGTATGGTAGGGGTGGGTAGGAGTAGGGTAGGGTTAGGGGTAGGGTAGGGTAGGGTAGGGGTAGGATAGGGGATAGTACCTAGTTGAAAATTTACATCGAGTTTCACGCGGACGAAGTCGCGGGCGTCGGCTAGTCTGTAATAAACTGTGAATTATAAGGAAAAATTCTTAGCACTTCAATTACATTGTGAATCGTCGCTAATAAAGACATATGTATATGTGATTTCAAATTAAACATGTTCGATCTATCAACAGTTTATTGTAGAATAAATTGCATTCATGTAACTGCATAAATAGCACACTCAATAGACTCAATAACTAACAGAACAGATACAGAATATAATCTCATACCTTGATGATTTACGAGCAAAATCATGACTTTTGTGCAATAGTGTAGAGTTCTGTATTTTATCCTACCTCCTCTGCCGCAAAACCTACGTGCTTAAGCGATTTATATTGTGATCTAGACGGTAACCAAAAACTGACCAATATAGTCACAGAAAGCCTATAGTAGGAGTAAGTACGACAAAAGTCTATCGGGCAGGAATTCAATTCAGGACTACTCTCGAATATGACTCGAAAACTTAACCGTGGATCTTTTGTTATGTATATTTTAATCATCATAAATCAGAAAGTGACGCAATCAAAGTCATTGATAGCATAAAAATGTCGATAATGCTTTCGTGCTCAAGCCCCATCAATATAGAACATTTACAGCGGTATTAAACGCTAGTTTCTATACTTTCAACGGACCTTGAACGGGATTCTCTATACTAGACGACCTTCGCCGAAGTCTGGTTCAATACGCCCTATGTTTGTATTATAGCTCTACAAATATCCTTTCAAGGGCAATCCTTATAACGTCCCAGCTTACGCTGAGATAAATATGTGGGCATACATTGAATACTGTTTGAATAGTACAAACTCAGTTGTATAGTACATAGAATAGAGTAATAATATGAGAGTGCAAAGATTAAAAATTTATTCAGTAGATAGTAGACAACTAGGTATTCTAGGATGTAGAATATATTTACTAGTCTACTGAATTACATAAATACTTTTTTACCTGTGCTATAACATAAAAAAATATACAAAAATCGAACCACTCAGTAAAAAGTTACGCGTGTTCATACATAAAAAAATATACACGTCGAATTGATAATCTTCTCTCCTTATTTCGTCGGTTGGAAATACTTATAATAACATCCTTGACAAAAAAAAAAAGGTAAATTTCACAGAGTCTAGAGAGGAAAAAAGAGTTTTGGAAACATGAGACATTAATCATTAATGGGGATGATGACTAGGTTTAAAAATATGTATTTTTATGATACATTCGGGTAAATAAGGTCAATGTTAACTAATTTATAAAAAAGCAAAGGTTGTCTGGATATTTTCAAAATAAATAAGATTATAAAATTTCCAAATCTATTAAAAATCTTTTATCGTAATTAGATGAAAATTTATACAGTTTTAGCTTCCTTACATTAAATGTGTAATTTTTCAATAAATGAGCCATAAACATAAACGCACTAATAACAAAGATATTAATAATTTTGTTCGAACGCCCATACAAATGTAACGATCATTATGACCTACGACGTCATTAAATCGTACCATTTTGTATGGAGCGTTTTTCAGGGATCCGTGGCAGCGCCCAAATCTGACTGAATTTGTTTTACAAAATCCTTTACTATTAGCATACTCCTAATTTATGTACATTTTAAAAAACTATCATCATCCCTATTCCACTTCCCTCTGCTCTATGTTCTCTACTGCTAGTTATTATGAGTTCCTCCGGGAAGGGTGCATAGTAGGTAAATAAATATGATCGTGTGTACAAACAAAGTAACAAACGTACGTCCAAACGTACCAACTTATCACATTTGTCACACACTTCCGATTATTCTGGCACACAATGTCCGAGCCGGCGCGGCGGCGTGTGTTTCCTATCGCGATATACTTACAGACAGGGTTGCTGTCTATATTATTATTAATTTATACTAATATTATAAAAAAGAAAGATTTTTTTGTATGTTTGTAGCAAATAGGTTCCAAAACCTAAACGATTACGACTTTAAAAAATTCTTTAGCCAATGGAAAGCTACGTTATTCGCGAGTACTTAACATGGGCTATATTTTATTTATTAATATGTAACTTACATAAATTCTAAATTAACCTAAATATATTCCTAGGTACATTTAAAAATTAATACTACTTGCAATAGCAAAAAAACCACTCGTCAATCCTTGTGAGCTCACTCAGACTTTTTGCCCTTGCGTTCGAAAAGTAGGTACGCGGGTGTATCACATTAAAATAATGTAATGAAAGAAATTTGATAAAAAGTAAGTTTGTTATTTCAGAAAACCCGCTTTCTGTAGCGTATTGTAATTAAATATTTTTTTTAAAAATTATAGCCAGAATTACAAGTAACAGTGATATGGGATGTAATTCTTTCAGAAGGGATGAAATGGATTTAAATAATATGTAAAAGTTTATAGAAATTAATGAAAATTGGCCCTACTGTTTGAATATAAACACCTTTAAAGGTTTCTATTAGGGATGAAATAAAACCGATTTCAATCATATAAATTAAATAAACAATAGTATCAAAATAGTATTGTGTGAACCCTATTTGCCGCTCGTGTTAATATCATAAAGTAGTTGTAATTTCACACTTTAATGAATCGTTCTTTATTAGTTTAGTGAAAGTAACAAACGACTTATATGACACGTTAAATTACTTGCTTTGTTTATTTTGCTAGTTAAAAATAATTAATTCACAGCCTCAATTTTTATACACGAATTAATATAAAACGAAAAATGTTCTCTTTATACTGGTCATTTACCTAATAACATATTTCCCTTTTCCTTTCAAGTAAGGAAAAAATCTGCGCTAGAAGTTATAATATTAGATCAGAGTCGGGAAAGTGATCAGAATGGGGATGATGACAGTTTTTAAAATTGGATATAAATTAGGAGTATGCTTACCAGGTGGACTGACGACTTCAAGCGAGTCGCAGGGATTCGCTGGATGCAAGCGGCTTAGGATCGTGATGTTCGGAAGTCCCTACAAAAGATCTATGTCCTGTAGTGGACGTCCATCGGCTGATATGATGATGATGATGATGCTAATAGTAAAGAAATTTCGTAGAAGTAACAGGGTATCTGCGATTGTTACTTTCAGAGAACTTTAAAGGGTCATATTTACGACGCTGCCAAGGATCTCTGAAACACGCATACTAAAGAATGACGTCGTCGATTCGTGAGATTGTTAGATTTGTATGGGTGTTCAAACAAAATTATAAATATCTTTGTTATTGTTATTTACGCGTTTATTATACTTCATTTAATAAAAAATGTCACATTGAATGTAAGGAAGTTAAAAGTGTATTATTTTTCTTCTAATTGACTTAAAAGATTTTGATCTTATTTGGTTTACAAACACACCGATAATATTTGTTTTTATGTATATAATTATGTTATAAGTTTTGACCTTATTCACCCGAATTTTTCATAAAAATCAATAATCAATATAACCAAACTTAGTCATCATCCCCATTCCCAAAGATTTGACAACCTGCCTAATGGACATGGCTTTTAATCTTACTGAATTTACCTTAATAATTAACTTCGGTCTATTAATATTGATGAGCCGTCAAGGCAACTATTGATTAACCGCCAAGAACCGAAGGATACTAATTGGCATCGGCCAATAAATCAAAACTAAAATTACATTTCAATCGTGAAATTTCACTTATTTTCAATTAGCTAACGATTTTCATCGAATCAACTTTCATTCCAGTTAGCAACTGGTATTCAAAAAGTTTGCAACTTTAGCGTTTCCATTTGTCCGGAGTGGAGGAAACGGGGTCGGTCATGGCGTAACGAGCAACGAGTGGTACCTGCTCGTAGTTCAAATTTTTTTTACACGAGGATATGTAGACGAAATATATATTTAATTAATCATTTCATCCTTTTTTTACCGTAAGAACGAGATAAAAATAAATCTTAGACTCGATAGGAACTCTTTTGTTAAAGTGGTGAAATTAGACAATAGCACAGAAAACATATGTACAAGACAATAAATAGCTAAGATTAAACCAGATTAAGTTACATTATTTACTCATTATATCAATACGTACGATTATGAAGAACATTATCATCAACATGACATCAGCTGATGGACGTCCACAGCTGGATATAGGCCTTATGTAGCGAATTTCAAACAGAGTTCTTAGTCGGTTCTGACAGACTTCTGAGCCGCCTGTAACTAGCGGTTTCCTGTTACCGGCTTGATTTTATTGTTAGTCCACCTAGTAATGGAATATGCTTTGCGGTACGAAGTTCTAACGCCTCAGGAACCCAACGTCCATCGACTCTATGTGTTCCGCAAATTGCGACTCGCTGAGCTATGTGAGTTGACTTTGGTTCTTCATGCGGATCTCTGCATTTTATGATTTGATCAGAGATACTTTGAGCATAGCTCGCTCTATCGAATGCTGAGTTACTCTGAAGCTTTGTGAGGCCCATAGTTAGTGAACAAGAAAAACATACCTAATGATGCGTGTGGACCACATATAAAATCATCAATATAGGAAAGTGTTTTTTTTTTATTCTTTACAAATTAGCCCTTCATTACAATCGCACCTGATGGTACGTGATGATGCAATCTACGATGGAAGCGGGCTAACTGATGGAGGATGAAAATCTATATCCCTTTCAGTTTCTACACATACCGGAACGCTAAATCGCTTGGCGGTACGTTTTTTTTGGTAGCTAGCTAGTAACTAGCCACAGTCAAAGCTGTCTAGCTGGCTGGTAGGTAACTAGCCACGGCCGAAGCCTCCCACCAGCTGTACGATTATGTACAATGTACATTGTCAATGTATGTATACTTTCATATGCTATGTTTGCATAGTAGGTTTTGAGGTTTCACATGTTCTCTGGTTAAATTAAACTCATATAGAATGTTTACATTATTTGTTACGAAACGCAATGAGGACGTGATAACTATAACTCATTTTTACTAACACACTTATCACGGTTTTTATCATTGAATGTTGATGTTTGCATACATGTAAATTTTTCCAAATACTTTTTTTAAATAATTTGTTTGTTTACATTGTTATATCTTAAGCAAACAATAAAAAAAATCATAAAAGTTGAACCGACTTAAAAATCAGAAACTAAACTAAAAAGCGAAAAATAACATCGTACGTGACTTTCTGATCACTTGGAAGGCGGTGCCAACACAGTGATGCATTAACTCATGACGTTTAAATCATAAAAGTTTTATGATTTTCAGACAGTTCTTTCCCGTGGTTCTCTCAAAAACGGCTTTAATTCTAGTTCTTTCAAACAAAAAAAGAGTTTTTAAAATAGGTTAGTAAATGACGAAGTTATGAGGTAACAAACATTAAAAAAACATACACGTCAACTTGAGAACCTTCTCCTTTTTTTTGAAGTCGGTTAAAAACAGGGTCAACCTATACATACCTAAAGAATACGAAACGTATGTTGAATAATAAGTGGAGTCGATTACTACATATTCTGTTGAACTTCTGCCAACTAGGAAGGCTGTATAAAAAGATTGTTTGGATTACAATATATATTTGAAATTATCTGGAGCACGATATCTGAACAATGAGTATAATATTTATTACTGGATAGCGAAGCAGTTCCAAGTGAACAATATTTTAACGAAATGAATTGTTATTTCTCTAAATGTATCAATAGGACTAACAGCGCATTTTTTTTTTTCATTGTTTTATTATCAGCATTTTCTATTGTCCTTGTACGAGTATTTAATGTTTATGTTTCGTGTTCACTTTTTAATGCTTTCATGATTCAAAATCTCAGACGAATTAGATTGGGACATGATTTGCTAGATGTTACCTCTCTGTTAAATTATAAGATCAACTTTTTACTTAAAGATTGAGTTACGTTTCATTTTCAACTTATTATATATAACAATGTTTAAAAAAACAGATTCTTCAGCCGGAACAGCAAAACATCGATCAAATAATCGAATATACAGATTCGAAGTTAAACGATGTGTTTGTCAAAATTATATTATTTTGTGTAAAAATAACACATGCGTACATGCGCTTATATTGCGCCTCATATTAATAACTGTATGTAGTGTAGGGACACAAAATATATTTATTGGTGTTAACTATTTTTGTGAGTTTTTGTTGGTGAATTTGCGTGCGATGCAACTCCATAGTTAATTACTCTAGGTTCAAAACATTTCTTTGTATCTCGAGATTCATATATTAGATGTGCAAATTATTTCGTACACATATGTGAAATCCTTTGCTCGGGGAGATTTATAACACAGCTTTCAGATTACAAATGATTTGGTAAACTTCTCTAAATTATGACGTTATACCGTCGTGTTGTGTTTGATAAATAGCGCTTGATTATGGCGTTATCTGATG
The DNA here is from genome assembly GCF_947172395.1 of Bicyclus anynana. Lineage (NCBI taxonomy): Eukaryota > Metazoa > Arthropoda > Insecta > Lepidoptera > Nymphalidae > Bicyclus > Bicyclus anynana. Next base: position 6,907,447 of record NC_069089.1, on the reverse strand, counting down.
TACTCATATCTGATGATGCAATTTTATTTGGAACGCAGCCTTGAATAAAATAATAGAATTTGAATTAATAATTAAATTAAGTAATTTGAATAAGTAAGTATTCTCTATTATTGAATTAAAATGCTATTGTTTATTTATTGGTTTCTATTTGTTTATAGTATATTTACGAAGATAATACTTAAATAGGCTAAACTTATTATAAAAATAAAATATAAGGAAAAATCATTATAACTACGACTATAAAATTAAATTAAAACTAATACCTAAAAATACATATTAAAATGTGTTTCTTCAGTTTCTATTTATTTGTTTTGGTAAATGTAATTTTAATTTTATAGTATAGTTAGTGCAGTTTAGTCATAAAGAATTATTCTTTATAACTGGCTGCGGCTTCTTTATACAAGGCTGCGTTTTCAGGAAACTATTGAAATATATATAATCTCTAACCATTATATAATAAAAAAAAAATGTCTGTACTTGTGTCTAAGATTGTATCTTCAGACACGGGTGATAATATCTGCAACACAGTGTTTCAAAGCAGTATTAATATTATAGAATTTATGTTACTGATGCACAATGTCATATTTTATATACATTTTCTTTTTATGTATGTACTTTTTGTGTCATATTTTTTAATCAAATAAACTTATTTCTATTTATATTAGGTACTACAAACATGTAATACGGGCTTTAGACAACTAGTATTAAATTAGAGATTAGAAGTTCTCGCAGAAAAGCAATACGTGACATTAGAACGAAAGGAAAGAAATAATATTTAGAGGGTTGAAGAAGTAATATACCTACATAGTTTAGGAATAGATATACAGTAGAACCCGCTTAAGACGATCACGCTTAAAACGATTTCTCGCATAATACGTCTACAAATAAATTACAACATAGATCAGATCATCATAAAGGTCCTTAAACAAGGTTGCAGGACAAGACTAATACTTACTAGACAAGACAAGACTATCTTAATGAAAGATCCTGACAGAAAACGACCCTTGACAAGATGCGATTCTAAAAGAAAATTTTGAAGACGCACTGCAAAAGTAAAATTTAATTGATAATTTCATAATTGCTAATGCATCAAAATATTTTTGTCATACCAGAATAAGTGATTACTTTAAGTAGTATAATTAGGTAGTCTTTACACCAGATACACTATTTTTTATAACTATGTATGTGTACATTAGTCATTATATTTTTCACTATCCCCCCACCCATATCCCGTTTATTACGCTTTCCCGTCCAAGACGCGTTATTAGATGGGTCCCTGCGAAATCGTATTAAACGGGTTCTACTGTATATGGTATTTTTATCATACAGTAACTAATGAAAGTCATTTAAGCTATTATTTCACGAACGTACTTAAAATGCTGGTGTAATGCGGTATTTAAGCAATGCGCATCCCCGGGCGAGGTGATATCACCGCTGATTCATGAGATGATTTTTATAACGCAGTCGTTTGTTTTACATTTAAGGCAGTCGTGTATTAAAGAATTTTCCAATGTCATACAAAGTTAGCAGGTGGCGTGACAAAGTGCCGATGAATTACTTCATTAACTTGTTTAATCCAATGTAGATATTTTGTATCTGCCAATCGGTATTTAAAATCGTCTCTTTCCCGTATTCTTTCATACTTACAAATTTTACATTTACTCTGACTATAGTCTGTCAACCACAGGCGTTTAGTCAATATTTATTGTTGGCCGGTCTGCTACTGCTACGATGAAACTGCATATACGACTGCGCAGACGGTTTGTGCAGTTCATCGAACATTCATAATATGTCGAAATCTGCGCCAAGTTTTATTGGAGATAGTAGACAAATGTATTAAATTGCCCTGTCCACACTGCTACGATAAAACTGCATAAACGGACTGCGCAAACGGTCTGTGCAGTTCATCGAACATCCATAATATGTCGAAATCTGCGCCAAGTTTTACTGGAGATAGTAGACAAATGTATTAAATTGCCCTGTCCACGCTGCTACGATAAAACTTTTGACGGCCGCGTGGCGCAGGAGGTAGTGACCCTGCCTTCTGAATCCACGGCCGTGGGTTCGATTCCCACAACTGGAAAATATTTGTGTGATGAGCATGGGTGTTTTCCAGTGTCTGTGTGTATTTATACATTATATAAGTATTTATATGTAGTATATAATTGTATATTAATATTATAATATCAACTATCTTAGCACCCATAACACAAGCTACTCTGTATGCTTACTTTGGGGCTAGATAGTGATGTGTATTGTTTAAGTATATTTATTTATTTATTAAAAAAAAAAAAAAAAAACTGCATAGACGGTCTGTGCAGTTCATCGAACATCCATAATATGTCGAAATCTGCGCCAAGTTTTATTGGAGATAGTAGACAAATGTATTAAATTGCCCTGTCCACACTGCTACGATAAAACTGCATAAACGGACGGACGCTTTGTGCAGTTTATTGAATGTCCTGTATGTCAAAATCTGCGCCAAGTTTTTTTTTTTATTAATTGAATCGTTCGTTTGTCCACAGTGTTGTCAGTGGGTACAGTGAGCGAGTGCGGCGTGGGCGCTGCTCCTCCGGTCCCCGAGGGCGGGCCGACAGCCGTGGCGATGGTGACGGAGGGCGAGGGCGCGGACGGCCTCATCGCGCCGCGCCGCCTGCCCAACCCCTGCATGGAGAACCCGCTGCGCATGGACCTGCATAGAGAGCTCATGTTTAACCAAAAAGTGTAAGTTATACAAGCTATTACCCTTAAACCTTCAATTCCTGATCTTCTACATAGAAAACCCTGCTGCGCCACAGAAAACATATGTACGAAGCTGCGCATAGAACTGTAGGTAACGCTTTTGCTCATGTTTAAAAAATCGTGCAAGTTACACAATCTATTACCTTTAAACCCTTAAAATTCTCATCGCCACGCGCCGCCTGCCCAACCTCTGCATGGAATTTATCTGTCTTAATGTGACTTTTTATGGAATGCAGAAGAAGTTACTGAGCAACATACAGGCAATTTGGTTTCCGTGGAGTTTGTGAAAAACTGAACTAGGTGTTCGCTAGTTTATGATTTGGGACTCATTGCTTTAGTGTAAGTAAACTATTTGCAATTCAAGGATAATGACAAGACAATAGATGTTGTTGTTGGCTGTTTATGAGATAATTTATAAAGAAACTTGGGTCTGTTCTCTGGTCTTATGGCAGCGTTACACATCCAATGCGAAGTAATTCTACATTGAGATACACAGTGCAGTTCGCTTATAATTTGGTTCAAGTAGGCTTAGTGTACAAGCACTTTTGAAACGTCAGGTATGTCTGTTGTAAGTTAGTGAGTACACCAGTTCGGAAGGCAGGATCTACTGAGAAGAGCCGGCAATAAACTCACTGTTGCTTTTAAAAAAAATCATTAGATTATTGAGACGCACGAAAGAGAACGGCTGACAGGTATCTTTACACGAACCATTTGAGGCCACTTTTGTCTACTTAATAACTCAAAATCTATTTAACCTGTGGATGTTATTATTGACGCAATTAGAAATGATCCATATTGTTGCTCATAGAGCTGAAACACCAGCGTCAGTGCAACGCAATCAACTAATAATACCCGGTGGATGTAGTTGCGTCTACTTCCTTGCTGGTCTAATTAAAAGGAATGGAAACTAATGAGCTATTCTACTTATAGCTACGTTAAATAAACATATTTCAACCTTATTTTCTTACTAGCGGACGCCGCGCGGTTTCACTCGCATGGTTCCCGTAGGAATACAGGGATAATATATAGCCTATAGGATAAATGTTCTATCTAACATTGAAAGAATTTTCGAATCGGACCTGTAGTTCCTGAGATTAGCGCGTTCAATCAAACAAACAAACAAACGAACTCTTCAGCTTTATAATATTAGTACAGATTAAGAAAGAAGTAACTTATTCTAATCACGTGGTCTTTAATTCTAATCTTTACAAATAATGCCCACGTGGTATGGTGGCAAGAATACTGGCTTTATTTTTGCAGGCAGGCTGATCCTTTGCTCGAAAAAAAACATACCAGTCAACTTGAAAAACTCCTCCTTTTAAAATCGGTTAAAAGTGAGCCAGCCCTTCTATTACCAGAGATATTTAGAGTTTGACCCTGTGTGGAAATTGGATGCACCATGGGGGGTGCAGTTACTGTTTCTAGTTTTAAGTTGGTAGACACTAATTTAATTTGCTTAGTACCTAGTTGTGGGTTATAGTTTCCGTGGATTTTCTGGAACAAAGTATGTCCATACCACATGTATGGTTATAACAAAGTATATAAGAACCTTCTTTTGGCAATAACAAACACATAAAAAAAATAGTGAAATCGGTCCAGCCGTTCACGCGTGATGTCGTGACCAAGAAACTGATTATTGAACGTCCTTTACTTTAATTTTATATAGCTCTATTTATTATTTATACTTCGCGTATAGTAAATTAGTAGACGAAACAAATTATGTTCTTGATTTTGTAATTATGATTTCAACTCTACCATAATATTTCTTTACATCCACGCAAAATTAGTAAAACCTTGAATCTCGGTTACTTACCTTGTAATTATACCTACCAGGCATAATTTTATTGGTTATCTTACGCTAGCCACAGACGATAAAATTCAGCTTGTTGATGTGAAAGTGAAAAGACATACCGAAATATGGTTTAAAATTTTTTTTCACTGCTAACATTTCAAAGCTCGCTGCAGATTTAACGTTAAACTTGACCGTGTGTGGCTGGCGTTATGTCGGATCCGGGATTAGAAGTATTTTTATTACAAAGCGGCACGTTTCATCATCTCACATCTTCCTGATACCGATCTTATTGCGTCACAGCATCGCTGGGAACATCAAAAATACACATAAAATGTCAGTCGGTGCTGTCCGCATATAAATAAGTTTAAAACTACGATCGTATCAGTGGTGTACGCGTAAACAATACTACCTACCCACATAAGTATCACATAACCAGAGAAGAAATATCTTAACCGAAACGCTTTTCATTTAGCTCTTCTAATTACATATTTTCTGATATTTTAAAGCTGAAAAGTTTGTGTGTTTGGTTGAACGTGCGAATCTGAATTTAATAATACTGGACAGCGCATAATTTGGCGAAGGCTGTTTAACATATAAGCTATATTCGCAATGATTTTACGCGCCGAAACCGCGGGGCATAGCTATTAAGTATTCGTATATAAATTCGCATAACTCATGTGGAATTTAAATTGAATAGGTAATGCCGATTCAAGAAACATAGATCACAATAAAATTTTGGAATTTTCATAATAAATACACTCGTGAGTATGAGATATTATATTATTAATAAACCTTGGCTGAGTTTGCTGTGGGCTCTTCTCGGACCAAGGCGCGTTTGGGACCCTCGTAACTTTAATTTTAAGTTTTCGTCTATTATTACCGCCATTAGATTAAATTAAATTTTGAAATATACGTGACCTTTCAAAAGTGCTTGTACTAACCTAATTAAAATAAAAGAATTTTGATTTTTTTTATGTTATTTAATTGATAGTAAGTTAAAGTAACCCTGAGATCAAGTCTATTTAAATAAAGTATTAAAATATTATATTGCGTATATATATATATATATATATATATTATAAAGTATAATATTGCGTATATGTATTTAAATGATACAGAGTAAGATATTTTAACTGAGGTTTATTCTCTGAAATGATGATTGAGTCGAGCGATATTTTATACTAGAGATAGGGCACTAGCGCAACAAAACTGTGGCGGACGAATGTGCATAATTGTCTTAATTTCATTTAACACTTAACACACAAAACACAATATTATACCCAAATAATGTCTACAATGTCCAGTTCTGTGTTTAGGAAGTGTAAAAACTGTATATAAATAAATATAATATAATGTAAGTAAACACAAAATTGTGCTCAGTAAAGTCGCTAAATTCGGATCACTTTTTGTAGGCACGTAACACATCTATAATATAAATTAATCATTGGTTGAATCACACTACCAGACAATATTAAAGCTGTGAAAGACAGTATTTATATGTTTATATATTAATTGTTCGTTTACACCTAGTAGGCTTGTTCAAATACTTTTATAGCAAGCTAGCCATTTTTCGGCTTTGAGACTTTTTAAAGTGTACCTTTCGTCTGACGCTAGCATCTTTGTCCATTGTAAGGCCCTTCTGAAAGCACTTTGTGTCTCCCTCAAAAGGTTCTTCAGAGATCGCTAGGTGACATGGCAACGTGTTATATCTTTTCCAAGACGAAAATGTTGTGCTGTGAAGTTATACTTGGGCACGTATAAAAAAAACATTATGCAATCTATGATCTAGCATTTTCCGAGCGTTTAACTAGGGCATGCTTATTATTGTCATTCAGATTTTGCTGGAAAAGCGATATTGCGAGCTGCGTCACTGTAACTGCACGGGTTTGTTGAATCGCATACAAAAACCACCATTTGTAAAACCATTTCATGTCGGATAGTAGTTGTAACTGTTAAAGGTATCTACTGTTGGAACTCAGTAAATCTCAATCGGCAAACACGAATTTAAAAGTTGAGTGTGGTATGACCCAAATAAATGATGCAGTTATGAAATATTAGCTAGGTATTCAATCAGCTGATTTGAATATAAATTATATAATAGGTAGTTAATCATATTCATATTACTCGTAGACAAAACGTCATCAGAGAACTTAGGTAATTTCGAATATGTTTCCGTTTAATCATTGTTAATTTTGCATATTCAATCATTTAATATATCAATAACTATCTACCAATTTCATTTTGCTCAATAAAAAGTCCAATGTATATATTATGACTAGGGTCGAAACACAAATTGCGAATCTATGCGTTTTTGTGCGGTAAAACCAATAATGTGTGGTGGTAGACTTTGCCCTGATATTTGCCTGATTTGCCTAAGAAAATTGATAGCAGTGGGTATGACCTCTGCCTCCGATTCCGGAAAATGTGGGTTCGAATCCGGTCCGGGGCCTGCACCTCCAACTTTTCAGTTGTGTGCATTTTAAGAAATTAAATATCACGTGTCTCAATCGGTGAAGGAAAACATCGTGAGGAAACCTGAATACCAGATAATTATCTTAACTCTCTGCGTGTGTGAAGTCTGCCAATCCACATAGGGTGGACTATTGCTTATCCCTCTCATTCTGAGAGGAGACTCGAGCTCAGCAGTGAGCTGAATATGGGTTGATGACCACGAGACATTGCCCTAGTTATACCACTAGCTACGATTAAGTACCGCTCAACGGTGTAGTATTCCAGGTATGATGAAGAAACTGCGACATTGATGGAATAAACGAAATAAATCGCAATTCCTTGCGATACATCGTGCGAAATAGTAGAATTCTGCGATGCGACATGTAATGGAGTTTTGTGTTTCGACTCTGTAGATAAAATTTTACGAAGCACTGATATTCATTTTTATTTTATCTATTCCGTCTATTGTGATGAAAACTTTGATTAGATGCTAAGATAAGATAACAGTGCGATGTGCAGCATAATGTGAAAATTGATAGTAGGTACTACTAATCTTCATACTTGCCTACTCAGCATGAAAAATGAAAACTAATTTCCTATTGTTTAATAATAATAATTAATCTGAGCTTTTCTACCTACTACCACAGAAAAAATATGTACTACTACAAAGATTTATTTAACCAAAAAAAGATAGCTATTCAGTATTTTGATGTAAAGTACAATACAAAAGGCGGTTTTAGGTTCGTGTACGAAGTCTGCCAAACTCAATTTATTTTAAGTGCGTGAATCGGAGAGCCTACGTTTTCTTTTACGAACGAAAGGTAATTTGTATGCAAAATCATTAGTTACCAATATTTTCTTAGAATGTTTCGCTAAACATTATCCGGATTCTTGGGATTCGCACAGGTGCACGACATCCTGGCGCGGTCGCGGCCGCTAAACTTTGTAGACTAAGAGACGGTGGGTACATGTAGACTCGGTGTAGGTTTTCCCATGGATAAAGTCGATCGAGCCTGTCTTTTTCATATTATGATACGTGTGGAGGCCACGCCTCGATTGTAGAGCGCGTTTAAATATTAATATGCTCAATATATTATAATTCGCGGTTACTCTTTTTGAGCGCTCGAGAAGGAGTGCGATTTGACACAATTATAGTTGGAAAAATGGTTAATTAAAAAAGAAATGTCAACTTGCGCAATTATAAATATTTATTTATTTTATTTATGCAGTATTTCTTTTTTCTTTAGAAAATAAAAAAAAAATAAAAGAATAATAAATAAAAAATAATAAAAAATGTCTTTACGTTGAGCTGGAATCGAAATCTGGTTTAATAAGTTTTGCCCCATAGGTTCACACCACTTGTCCAGTTGAGTCGATATTATAACGTCGAAATGTGTTTACTTGATGCACGACTTGGGCGTTAGGTTTATCTTCGTTACGGAATTTCTTGATTTGGTCGCCGCCCTCAAAGCCCACGATAAAAGCTATGCAATAGTTTAATAATATTTTTTTAAAGAATATAAATAACTAAAAAGTGTTCCTTAAAGTCATCCTTCCAAAATGGACATTTGCTCACTATTTACCACTTTACATAACCACCGAGCAGATGCTGCACTCGTGTTTTGTTAAAACGGCAATTTTATTTTGCATAATTGTCCACCGTCTCTTTGCTTACATCGGTATTGAACATCTGTCGCCTGCCGCATTGACGGTGTGCGCGCCTATATTCGAAGTCACAAAAGCGAGTATCGACATAAACGGCAGTCGACATCTGTAACTAATAATAATAATAATATTCACACGACCAACAAATGTTGTAGGTACTCGTAATAACTACGACTTTAACTCCACACTAAGAGAAGTTAATATAATAGATAGGTACACTTCAATGTACTTTTTAAATTAATACACTTTTGTGGCTTATTAATAAGACACAAATGTTCAGATAAAACTTTGTTATGCTAACCACAAACGGTCAATTATTCTCACGTTTCTGAAAAGCAAACGGCAGTACCCACGCGGCATACTATACGAGTCATATACGCAGTGACCAACACACGAATAATTATAGTCGTGGGTGCTACAGAAACGTGAGAATAATTGACCGTTTGTGGCTAGCATTATTGTGTTAGTTTTAAGCTTTTTTTAATTCAAATTCTAAATCAATGTTCAGAATTCTTAGAAGGTACGAGTATATTTGCGTAACAAAGACAAAAGAATACAACAAATCCTACATTCATTGTTCGCGAATATTCAAACCGGTTTCATAAGTGTTTGAGTATGTACCTACAGGTAATTCTGATAAATTAAAACTTGTTTCAGAGATATTCACAAAATAAAATTGTTAACAACATATACGTAGGTACAAAAATTTTTACTTGTGGCCGCTTTTCGAATCCATCATCAGACTAACTTCATGCTACCATATTAATGTCATCAAAGGTACTCGTGTATACCGTAGAGTCATCGAACGACAAGAACTGTTTCTTATTTAACTTCCAAGCATGATGCAAATAAAAAAAATTAAAGTTGGTAATAAAAGACGCATTTCGTTAGAAAGAGGTACTCGTCTCACACGATGAGCAGGTAGACGGAATGTCTTAAATCTTTTTGGTCACGGAAAATCGTAAGGGTGACTTCTGAGAGGCCGAGACTCGGCTAATTAGTTTCGTCTGAACAATGCGAGGGCTGGCACTTGTCTGAAGTGCTAAAAAGTTTTACCTAACGTGTACGAAATGACTGACGATTGCATAACTTTTGAGGCTATAACTTGTAAGCCTTAATAAAATAAATACCTCAGAGGCATCGATCTAATTTGTTAAGTTGATTTTCCTTTTGGGAATAGAATGAATTTCCATCCATCGCATGTCATAGGTGTTTGTTTTTTATTCTTTTGAAACTGACAATGAAAGAAAATACAAAGTACTGAGTGCTATTTTGTTACGATTTTTGTAGAATTACTAGTAGGTTGCAATGTGAGTTAGAGGAGTCAGTATCCAAAATAATTAATCAATAAGTTGTATATTCTTTACTCTTGTATGTACTGTATAACGCACACGACATAACAGTTCAAATAAATTCTAAAAGTAATAGTAAATGTCCTACATTATTCACATTAACGAAGAGGCCGACAAAATCAATTAACAGAAAATATGGTTTGAGTTTGTAAAACATGTTTTTTAGGGATAGATGATAATTTACGTATGATAGGAGTTACTAATAGATGACGACATTCTAGATTTTAAACTATCGCTAGTGTTAATTGATTATGAAACACGGCTAAAACTCACGTGATATTAGGTCGGAGTATGCGCGACTAGTTTCGAACCCATACGGGGCTTTTAGTCATGAGCTGGTTCTTGCTTCGCGGCACGATCCAAACCTATTGTGCCAACCCTAATTTAGTGGGATAAGGCGAAGGAGATGATGATGCCTGATTTAATTTAATGGACAGCCTAAACTTCGTTCTCTTCGTGCACGTGAAATTCAGTTATTTACAAATTCCGCGGGAACCATTGATTTTTCCGAGGTAAAAAGTAACTCTATAGCCTCCTCTATATTCCAGTGAAAGTCAGATTAAAATCCGTACAGGTGTTTCAAAGATAAACCCGAACAAACAGACAAACAAAGATTTTAAAAAGGCTCGTCTGTGTTTTGTTGACTTGATAATACACGGTTATTTTGAAACCACATACTGACACTTCAATTTTATTTATATGTATTGATGATTTTTTAAACCAACCAATTATAAAACAATACGAGTAATAATAGGGTTGTACGAAACAAGGTAAAAATGAACAGCAGTTAACAGAAGTCTCATTCATTGTAGATGTAATTAGGGCTTGCTGCAGGTGACGCTACAACCTTTCGACTTACGTCTATACGAAACGTTGTATTGTCCTCAGACGTTACGTTTTACCTGCTATAATTAAGGTTTCCAACAAAGAATAAAAGTTCCGAAAGAGAACGGATATCTGTACAAATGTGCCTTTATACAAATAGGTCAATACCTACCTGTATAACCTTTTATACGCAACTGTAAATTGCAGTTTTGTTGTGGTTCTAACTTATACTTTAATCCTATATCCAACATTTGAATGTCTTGGATCTAGTAGTGTTCGTTTGGTTAATTCTGTATGATTTTTTAAAAGAGCAATTGTTGAGTTTCTTGCCGGCTCTTCTCAGCAGAACTTGACTTCCGAATCGGTGGTAGAGTATGTACAACGTTTCAGATTCAAATTCTCAGTTGAATTCTCGTCAACATAGATATCGGCGTTTTTGGTATGTCCGTGTAAAAGCTAGTTAAGCTTTCGTCACCCCTGAGCCTGATCTTTTTACCGTCACCGTTTGGAGATATGAGTAGGTAGCTGGATTCATGATAAGTGTCAGAGATGAACCACATAAAAACTGTTTACTCATAGTCATCCCATATTCGACTCATTGCTGAGTTCGAGTCTCCTCTCAAAATTAGAGGGATTAGGTCAATCACACGTAGATATTTAAGAAAATTCTCTGGTATGCAGGTTTCCTCACGATGTTTTTCTTTCAGCGTTTGAGACACGTGATATTTAGTTTCTTCAAATGCACACAACTGAAAAGTTGGAGGAGACATGCCCTAGACTGGATTCGAAACAACACCCTTCGGTATAGGAGGCAGAGGTCATATTCATTGGGCTATCACGGCTACTTATTCAAAGTAGTATAATTATATTATCAGGCACCTACTGTGTGACCTCAGTACCTATCTTGCGTCACAGAAGTTATTGTCACTATAGGAAAATATGTGGCATAATTATTAGAATACAATTACTACTCTAGAACAATAGTTCATGATTGTTTACGCGTGACTTTACTAATAATGTAAACAACTAGCCAACAAGCGTGTTAATCCTTTTGCCGTGGTTATTTTATACTCACTCGATGTGCGGTAGGTATTGTTTTTAAAATAATATTTTCAAAACAAACTACTTGTAGACCTTTATAGGCTGGTGGTATGCAGATGTGCACTGGTCGAATGATGCATTGTATAAAAAGATTAACCAATGTAGATATCAAATTTGAGCTACTATAATAGCAGTACGAAGCCATCCGGGATTTTGATTCTTTTACTCGTTAGTCTGCCTTTTTCAGGTCAAATTCAAGGTTACAATATTTAAATCTTTGCCATATAAAATTGCGGTGACTATGATAAGGGGATATGTCAACAAAAGCGGCATGGAAGGTTGAGTTAAGGAGATCCATCTCATGTAGCAAATTAGTGTTCGATTTTAAACTCTAAAATAAACTTTTCAACAATCGCGCTAATGTCAAACTCGGTGGTAATTGCGTAACGTTTGACAGCAAATTAATTCCATTATCTTTGTAAAACTTATTGTTTTCCTTGGTGTTTGACATTACTTTGGCGTATTTTTCATCAAATGGAGCTGTCAAAAGGGATCCGATCATTTATACTCGTCGATGTCGTCGTCGTCGATTCGCCTATAACAAGTTTTATTAGAATTTGAACTTTATTTTTATGAGACATCAAAAATGAACAAGAATGCAGTGGCAGGTTACACAATTGCCCAGGCATGATTCAAGGCTAATGAAAAGGATTTTCATACAAACTTGTGAAAGCCTTGAATCATGATATGATATCAAGATAGAGTGAATTTTGCTGGGTTTGAAAACCTAGTTAAAGGCGGGTAGAACTGTGAGATAAAATGTGCCACAGTGCAAATTCCTTAATTTAAGGCAACCGGCGGACAACAATTTTTCACAAAGAAAGAAAAGGTTATGTTTACTTTCCATAATAATTTAACACACGTCCTAAATAATATTATTCCCCTTACAAATATAATATTTCATTTCATCGACCTGTTGATTCAGTCCATTTCCCAGTCGTTTGATTGTTGTCGCGTCCCGAGGTCCCGTCACTGATTTCTGCGTAGCGCCGCCCGCCGCTGCCGGCGCGACGGAAGGAAGCAATACAGATTACCGCCGGGAATGCTCCTCGTGTTTACTGCTATGTACTGTACATTTGTGTACTCCTATGTACTCGACATGCCATTCTAATATACTTTGAATTGACATAGGCTATTGATATACTCGTAGTCAATAGGAGCTATGCCGAGCATGCATGGAGAAGAAGAAACACCAATACACGTTATGCTTACTCGTAGCACACATTGGCTGCCCAGCAATACTCCATGCGGCGTTGTTGACCTGGGTGGCCTGCTAAGCTTCTGGAGTGAGATCGGCTAGCTGGAGTCACTCCAGTGGGGACCAAACGACATACGCACAACGGTCAACAGAATAGCCAAGTGCGAAAATGGCCCAGGAACGAAGAAGATGTAAGAGCTTTTAGTCGACTTGGCGCTACATAGCAATGATGATCCTATTTTTTTTTAATATTCTTTACTTACTTTACTTTAATCGCATTCAGTGTCCATTATATCCTCCTCCTTAATCCGTCCCTGTCGCTCAATTTATTAATAACGGGCGTCTACCAACTTTAAACCACTTCTCTGCTAAGTTTGTAGCAATAAAAAGAAAAGATTTTCATACAAACTTGTGAGAGCTTTTAAACCTCCTTAATCTGGCCCTGTCGCAAAAACCCATTCATAGCGACAGTTTATTCACTATTAACTACATCCCTACCTAATTTCAAGTTTCTAGCATAAAATAATCATTACGACGTTACGTTAATTCAAACTTGTGAGTGCCTTTAGACCTCTTTATGACCCCATCGCAAAATCCGTTCTTAGCGGGTACCTACTAAGTATAGACAACCTCCCTGCTAATTTTCATCTATGTACGTCAAGCAGCTTTCGAGATTAATTGATGAATGAATTGTCCATTCTTCAATTATAATCTAATGTCTAATCCAAAAATCCGCTATACATAAAATGCGGCTCAAGACTGTACTGTTATGGCGGCCTATAGTGATATTGATAGTGACATAAAATTAATTTTAAAATTTTTCCAGTAACTGTTATTTCTTGTCCGTGGTTCAGTTACATTCAAAACCAACCAAGAAAATAAAATATTTACAAGTTGTTAATCTATAGATTGTAAATTCAGATTCCTATAACAGACTGAAGCAATCTAAAATATCAAACAGATAGATAGTGGTCGACCTAAAACTACTGCCAGAAATATTTACGATAGCAATTCCAGCTTTGTGCGCTGCAGAAATAGGTTGATTGCCTTTAGATCTTACTGGATGATATTAGATTTGTACCTACAAGCTTCGGTATGTTTAACTTGAAGAGATAGGTATGTTCGATTTAAATATAGATAGGCATTTCTAATATTACTGAGACTAACGGACAGCAATTGAATTGCAATTTATACTTCTATACTAATATTATAAAGAAGTAAAGCTTGTGAGGTAATAGGGGGTATCATATAACAATCACAAATAACGTGGTGTTCTGTTAGTGAAAGAAATTTCATAACCATTTTCATAGATCCATTAGCATATATCCATATTAGCATTGGAATGGATATAGAGTAATAGTAGATTGTTAACCGAGGGTGGAAAGAATCAATTCCCGAGGTATTTAGACGCACGAGCGTAGCAAGGGCGACTATAGTCCGAGAAGGAATTGATTCTTTTACCCGTGTTAAACACTCTACTTTTCGTTTCGAATATGAGGAAAATAAAACTAGTTGTTTATCTAAATTACTAGCGGACGTCCGCGACTTCGTCCGCGTGAAATTCAGTTCTTCACAAATCTCGCGGGAGCCATGGATTTTTCCGGGATGAAAAGTAGTCTATGTGTTAATATAGAGTAAAATCTATTTCCATTCCAAGTTTCAGCTAAATCGCTTCAGCAGCTCAAAGGAGGAATAAACACACACACAGACACACACACACACACACACTTACACACAAATATTCGCCTTTATAATATTAGTGTGATTATAGAAGACGCGAAGGCGTTGCGAATAGATTTTTCTTTTTAATTTTTTAAGAAGGACTGTGCCAGGTCATAATGTAGCCGGCGATGTTCCGTGAAGTCGCTAGCAATTAGG
The DNA here is from genome assembly GCF_947172395.1 of Bicyclus anynana. NCBI lineage: Eukaryota > Metazoa > Arthropoda > Insecta > Lepidoptera > Nymphalidae > Bicyclus > Bicyclus anynana. Next base: position 6,892,443 of record NC_069089.1, on the reverse strand, counting down.
TGAAATTAAATCTTGCTGATGAGCTCGTAACTCGTAATGGCGTGGAAATTACATTTTAGCTCTCGTCTCGTCGACGGACCCTTAAACGATTTTTGAACGCTACTTTTATCATGAAATATGTATGACTGAATAGTTGGTAGTTTGTAAGGCTAATTCTCAAGATCGGCTTGATGGATTTGTATTATTCGTTTTTTATTTTGTTCACTTTATACAGGAGAGGCTTAAAAATAAAGATAACTAGGATAAAACTTAGAAACAGACGTCAACTAAGAAAAATGTTTATAAAACGTCGAATCCATTAATCAAAACATTGGTATCTATACTAATATTATAAAGCTGAAGAGTTTGTTTCTCAGGAACTACTGGTCCGATTTGAAATATTCTTACAGTGTTAGATAGCCCATTTATCGAGGAAGGCTATAGGCCCGTATTTTATCCCCGTATTTCTACGGAAATTATAACCACGCGAGTGAAACCGCGCGGCGTCTTCTATTTTAATATAAAATACAAATTGCATGCATTTGCTAAGTAGTTTAAGTAGTTAGTTAAGCTTATTTAAAGCTTATTGTTTGTTATTAAACATAATAAGCACTAACCAGGATGCTGCTGTGGAACCGCAAACGTGCTTCAAAAATAAACACGTGTTATTCGCTATTTGGCATTGACGCTTTTAGTATTCCTACGGGAGGCGTTGACTCACCGGGAAATCAAAAACCAACAATGTTGTGTGTTTTGTACACGTTCCTGGTACGAAACTTCAAAATAAGCCTGAAAATGAACACGATCGGTTTTGTTTTTGATTCTACGAATACTTTTGTTATGGCGTTTGTTTCTTCTACTATTGTTTCGATTACTCAAAAATAAATTCAAATTCAAATTTCATTTAAGCTTAGTGTACAAGCGCTTTTGAAATGTCAAGTTATGTCATTATGGTAATTAAAGTCGAAAATTAAAGTTACGTTTAAGTAATAAATATACCGTGGCGATAAAATATAATAATATACATCATTTTTTTTAATGTTACTATTTTCTTTTAAACCATCTCATTTGTACATCTCATATCATTCATAATCACCTTTCCTATTACATACACATCTTGGGGTGATTAATTTAATTATTTGACAGCAAAATCAGTCTCAGTCTGTCAGACAGAGAGACTTGCTTAAACTAAGTAATAATTAATTAGCTACATAACCTTAAGGGTTACAATATAAATGAATAACAAATATGCATTGAGAACTTCTAAACAAGTTGTAACCACTTGAAAACTAAAACTCCTTGAAATTTCTCATCTATCGATATTATAATAAATCTGTCGAAAAGGTCAATTCTGTACATGAAACATATTTAAAAATAACTATCAGGGGGTGATTAGTGATCGATACTGATGCCAAAAATGCAATCAGTAAAATTTTTGTCTGTCTGTATGTTCGTTATAGAAACAAAAACTACTCGACGGATTTTTATGAAACTTGGTACAATTATTCTTCATACTCCTGGGCAGGTTATAGTATACTTTTCATCACGCTACGATCAATAAGAGCAGAGCAGTGAAGGGAAATGTTGGGAAAACGGGAGAAGTTACTCCATTTTTACAGCGATACTACTGTAAAGGCTGGATTAAAGAGGTCTAAGGGCGGACGAAGTCGCGGGCGTCCGCCAGTTGTAAATAAATATATTCATTAAGAAGCTATAATAAATAAACACCATAGTGTAGTAACATATGCTGTGCAACAAAACAAACATCCAGTTGCCGTCACACTAAATAGTTCACACATGCAATGTACCTGATGTGCGTGGGAAAGCTATGAAGGAACTGCAGTTAAATAAAAAAAAATATCGCGTCACACACGGACCGACTACGCGTCACATGATGTCCCTGTACAGTATATATTATACCTCGTGTCACGTGAATAGTACAGCTGACAGTATTAATGCGATTTAGGTGGTATTACAATTTATATCATGAAAGCTTATGTGTGGATTTAATTTAATAATAATTTAAATATCTACAGTATCGATCTATAACAATCACCGACCGGCATGTCGGAAGAAAAATTAAAAAAAATTACAAAAAAGAAATTATTAGGTAATTGGAATTGTTTTAAACCTTAAGCATTACTATTCTAGATTTATTTATATATAGATATTCTACTTGTAATTTTGTTCTTGAATCTTTTCTTTTGTCTTGTCTGTTTGAAACTCATTATCTCGCATAAATTTTTCTTGCCGTAAACCACAGTTTGGTGCGTGGGTTTTCTAAAATCTAAGCTAAGTTCTCTACTTACTCTTTTTTAGGCAATCTGGAGATTAGTTGCAAAGTTTACTACTTAAATTGAATACTTCATATAATTATTTATTTATATTGTCAATTCGAATTCTGCAGTCAACGGTCAGCGCTCTTTTTTTATGACACATACTATTACTAGGCACACTTTATCATTCAATTACTCTAGGCTTGCGTAACTTTAAACTTGTTTTTAAAAATGCTTTGATGAAGTTATGAGGCATGAAGTGCGATTTAGAAAATGCATTCGCTTTGACGTTTTAACTGATGCGGGAAAACATGTGCGGCCTAGTTGCGACAACTTTATAATTACACTGTTTTGACTTTTGACCGCATTTCTGGCGCAGTGGGGCTATTGCATGAATCGTTGCGGACATTGGGACCTCAAAAATTGGAGTTATAGTGTTAGATTTTTCTATTCCCAACTTGATATTTTTTAGGGAACTTAAATAAACTGATTAAATTCTACATTTAATTATATCTATAAAGAGCAGCACCATAGATGCAATAATTAGAAGAAATTAATTAGTAGTTATACTTGGGTTAAAAGGTTTGCATAATGTCAGGTCATCACAGTTCGATAATAGATAACTAGTTCAGTTATGAAAATTACGAGTATATTAATAAGATATTTAGATTTTCAATCTTACTGTACTTCATAAATCCAGGTGGCCTTACACCTGGATTTATGAAATTCGGTGCGATAAAAATACTTAATGCCAATCAATGACGTCCTTATCTTTTTAAAAACAACATTGCCTTATATGGTAGCGAAAAACGGATTTGATAAGATTACGAACACAGGTATTGTGGTATTATCATGAACTATAGGCAGGTAGGTATACTTATAAAATAATACACTCGAGGTTCTTATCTATCACGTAATGGAGTTCACATTCTTACAAACTACTATTGTTTAAATATCTACCTAGGCGTACAAATCACGTAATAAAATGGAATTCCAAAACAAATACGCCAATCGTATCTATACGCCTAAGATGTAGGTACAGTTTCGACATTGCAAAGAGGTATGCAATGTAAACTATGTATGTCAAACAAAGGAAAGGGTTGTCCAGATTTTTCAGCTATAGATGACGGGACAAACTGATGTCCCGCCTACAAAAGAAAATTTTAAAGGTTTAATCTACTTAAGGTTGGTTTAATAACAGGCCTATGTCTTGCAGTGGACGTCCATAGGCTGATATGATGATGATGATGATGATGATGATGACGATGATGATGATGATGATGATGATGATGATGATGATTAATCAACATATTTCATAAAGCGCTTCTACGCTTCCATGTATAAATATAACATGAACCATGATTAATAAAAATAATGCTTATCTATTTCAGAGGCAAAAATGTTCTCAATCAAAAGAGCGAGCTTCAAAAGGCGCTTTCAAAGCACAAAGAGAAGCAGCTCATGAACCAAATAAAGGAGCACAGAGAAACGCCAGGTAATATATTATCATTTATTTTTTTCACAAAAAATATATTTCTTTTAATAGTTAAAAAATAATTGACGGATTATGTGAATTGCCTACCTAGTGGTTCGTGGAAAACCAACGCGTATATTATGAGAACATACCTAAATAAGTGCCGCCTTGGGTATATATATCACTTACACTCTATATTTTTTTTTATTTAGCCCTTGACCACAATCTTTCCTGATGGTAAGTGATGATACAATCTAAGATGGCAGCGGGCAAACTTGTTAGGAGTAGGATGAAAATGCACACCCCTTTCGCTTTCTACACAGCGTACCGAAATGCTAAATCGCTTGGCAGTACTCGTAGGTAAGTCTCGCGTACGTTTAATTGTACAAATATCCAACGTCCACTAAAGAGATCTGTCACAAAGCTCTACAAAATTATGCAAAATAAATATAATATAAATATAAAGTTTTACGTCTATATTTGACTAAGTATATCGTAAAATTATCAAAGGAATGGACGAAAAATGACACCGTATAGCATGACACTAAATAAATATAATATTAACTACAAAATCTAAACACAATTAATAAAGTTAAACTATAGCAACTCGCTAACAAGTAAGTAATTGTTTTACAACAACAACCAACTGACTGATGTACGAGTAGGAAATACAATGCTCGTCCAATTAAAACAATGAAACGCAACAAATGATACATTAAAAGTAAATAAATATGAATGCATCACGTATAGGAAACAATTTAACCGGATATAAAACACGATATGGATATAAAGATATATTGATAGGTATTTCAGATCATCTAAATTTTAACACTATTTTTACACTAAAATTCGAAAAAGAATGGTGTGGTATAAAAGAAAATCTAGTGACCAAAATTGAGAAAGATGTGTTTAGATGAGGATAAATGAAAGGAGACTAACAAAGGGGATTCATAAGGCAAGTGTGAGCGTAAATGTTGGAAGGAGAAGGCCAAGGCGAAAGTTCGTGGACCAAATCCAAGATATTCTCATAAGGGCCAGCCGGCCTATTCACTAACTTTCGTAGACATACATAGCTACCTAATATAATTAACATCAAATCAATAACAACCGCATTTTTCAATATCCGCAAAGCAACAAAAATCACAATGTCAAACAAACAGATTAGTAATTTTAATCAGTTAGCAATAAATAGTGAATACGAGATCACGTGACTTAAGAATCATTAATCAATAGCTAGTTGGTATTTTTTTTTTCGTGTATATCCACAATGGTTACTCAATGTTAGAGGATAGGCCAGAAACTCAAAAGTACCGTAAACCGATGAACTGGATGAGAATGGAAGAAGCAAGATATACAAGGATCGTACGAAGTTTAATGACGTGGTCTCTGCCTACCTCTATGGGAATGACCCTTGATGTATGTATGTATGTATGTAAAATTAATATTCTAAAGAGATGAGATTTCTTTATAAAAGGCGAAAAATAATATAAGGAACTTAAACTAACTTATCCTAATAATGGCCAAAAAACAAATCATGCCCACGTGAAATAGTGGCAAGAGGTGCAATTCCGCGTTGGACAGTCAGGCTGATCCTTTGCGCAAAAAAAAAAGAAAAAAAATCGGAGAAATTTTTTGCTCAAAAATTATTGTATATTGGGAAACACTTTACGATACACGACACACAAGGAAGCGTGATTCACATAACCACCAATGCAGTAGACAAGCGACCCGCAGTGCGAAGCGAAGCCTTAGCAAATTCGTTACGAAATACAAATGTGCCGTGGCAAAGGTCACCGTTACGTTCTGACTTTTGCCCGTCAAATATTACAACATTTTACTAATTAATTATACTCCATTACAAAACATAAATTAGTGAATTCGCAACTTATTTCATTAAAATTGCCAGACGCAAATTAGGTTTCATTGTATTTAGGTAATCTAGAATTATAGTCCGGTTAATTTAAAGTGTGTTTCGCTGCTTTCGTGGAATCTAAAAGTTCCATAAAATCATTTATTTTTGACTGCTTTTTTCACTTCCAAAATTAAACAATTTTATTTTTTACGTTCGTGATAAATGAACTAAATTACCTAAAGACGTAAAAGTTTTCACTATTATTTATACTATATCTGATATGTAATGGGATTCCATAAATAAAAAAGTTGTTGACGGGTGTTCCTTTATTTTAAAAGTAGCCCTTATCTAGACTATTTCCATAATAATGGTTAATTTGGGATATGAAAAGTTATGTTCGCTTTCAAACTCACTAGAAATGAAAATTCTCATTTGTCAAGATGCACAAAATGTGAAAACACGTATGTACCTACGAGTAAATCAAAAAATAACTATGACGGAATTTTAAAAGGTTTAGCTGTGGGCTGTATTTAGTTTATGACCTTATAAAGACACTCGTAAAGCACTCGTAATTGCGGCAAGGCAAGTTTCTGTCATTCATTATGAAGTGTCCAGACTCCAGCTGTCTGACGGATTCATATTTTATCACAAAACTCGCAGGCAGCGGGTTTTTTCTCCATACATTTGGCGGCCACTTTATCCGGTTGTTTGGTGCAGGTGCATCGGTCGTTCACCCCGTCAATCATTATCGGTAGGGTTGCCATTCGTGTACCTAGTTTCTCTATGACATTGAGAAAGTAACTGTCAAAGATAATATTAGTTATATGTATTTATAACTTTTTTTTAATTTTATGATAATTTTCAATAAGTATCGTCTTGCGGCATTAGTATAACAGTGGTAGTAGTAAATAGTAACGTTAATTTATTGAAAACCGTCCATAAACGTGATTTCGTTGAAATAATAATATTCGAAGATCGGAAAAACAAAATTATGGTTCCACTTGATATAAAATGACAACGTCATTTCGTTGAAATAACCAAGTAAGGTGATCGCAAAAATTAAAATATCATGAAAAACGATGTAAATGCCGAGTTAAATAATTTACAAGCAGGGCACTATTTAACGGATTAGTAAACATCACAGTGTATCACCCGCAAGTACTCGTAAACGTATATGACGAATTCGTTCAGCGGAAACTGTCTGCCGCCCCGTCTGCTTCAAATTCCATTTCTCTAATGAACGGTAACGATGTTCGTATATCAGGGAGGCGTTCCGCGTGTGAATTTTCCATGCTGAATTGGAAATTTCAATTGACGAAGCCTCAATTACTCCACGGTCATGAATCCGAACATAAATTTTAGAGGCTTTGGGTTCAATACTGTCAATATTCAATACTTTGGGCTATAATGGTACCTACTCCTAACATGCGTCTTTACGGATTCTCTTCTTGGCCGCATTCTTCATCGCTGAAGATCATGTGGTGATCGTGTGACGTTTTTCAACAACTGTATCTCTAGATTATAAGCTTATTAATGATCAAAAACTTAACCAAATTTAGATTTTTTAGTAAAATTGAGATTCAGTTTTTTGAGTGAAACGTACGTTTTTTGATTCGCTGTTTTTTCGCAAAGAACAGCTAAGTAACTCTTTCACGATAAACTTTTTCAAATCTTCTGTAAGCGTACTGAAAATCTTCTAACCATGTATTGTAGGTGTCGTTTTTACGACCTTGTCTATTAGGTTAATTGGTGACTAGATTAAAATCAGGTTTTACACCTATCAAATTCCTATCTACTCGCATAGTTGTGTTTTTATTATTGTGTTTTTTAGAAGAAACACCACACAATATTTTAAGTATATCGCGGAAGTGCATATTGTATTTTGCCAGTAAGTATGTGGAGTATTGGGTCTTTAACATAATGATTTTTATCTATCGATGCGGTAAATTGTGAGCGGTCGATGTCCTTATTTTTTTTAATCATAAGAATGTCAACAAGGGTCGCAACCTTATTGACTTAGGAAGTTCGCGATTAGTTACAATCCAATCAAGCGCATTATACGTAGACTACTGGTAATATCCATTTAAATCTTATTATTAGCTAGAAATCATTTACTCGGGTCTTCTTTAGTGTCTATGGACACTTAAAAGGTGTAGAGTTTGATCACATTTATTATTTCTCTGAGTTTATATTATTTAGTTTCTTCTGAGGTACAACTTTATTAATTTTTACTTTTATTCAACAGAGTTTTTGCAATTATTTTTGACTACGTAGAGTTTTTTTTTTCGGCTCTGGGTACTGTTGCTGCTTGGAATCGTCAAGATTTTTGCGGAAAACGCCAAAATAAAATCAAATCAAACTTCCGAAAAGTAACGCGTCTGATTCTAATCAATTTTGACTTTGATGACATAATCATTAAAGACCAAAACAAAAGAAATCAACTTAAATCTAACCGTTAACTGTTCTGAGACATGAAAATATAGCCATATTATTCCTTCACATGGATGAGACAATTTGAATAGATGATACTACATTCAGACTGCTTTATATTTACATATTAATCTTCGATAAGTTAAAAGCTAACATTACCTTACACTCGTACGGTGTACCTAACACAATATAGTAGATAAGGCCCTGCCCTATATTTCACCATTTCCTTATCTGTTCAGTTTCATAAATCATGGAACGTTTATGTGCACATGTTATTTTGCTCCGTAAATAAGTAGGTTACTTACAATGCCATCCAAAAATAATCACTGGATCTTGAGTCAATCTTTACTTGTTTTAGGGTGCGATTAGCACGATAAAGGAATAGGTAGGAAGATATAAAAATTAGAAATATTCTATTGATGATAATAGTAAAATTTCCGTCTGTATTGACTCTAATACCCGTAGTAGGAGAAACACTCAATTGCACCCATAGTATGATCAGAAAAAAACAAAAAATTGGCATCCTAAATTTGTGTATCTGTCATGAATGTTAATCTCGGTTTAACATTCATTTACCTAATTACGTTTTCAAAAGAGAATCAGCAGCGTAGGTAAGCATAAAATTTCTTAACATGGTTACGAGAGTAACACATTTTAAAATTCACTACACAATCTATTGAATCTATTGAAATCAGTAGGAATAGATTTATGTACCCACCTATCAAGTTTAATGTACCTACTGTAGAATGACTATCATAGGTACACTTATAGGTGAAAGATAAGTAGGATATCCGTTCCAAAGTTTACCAAGACCGGTCCTTAGGCAAACATTTTCCGATATTAATTTTTCTTTCCCTCGTATCGAAAAATGTTTTATAAAAGCGACAAGGTATTCTTACGGGACCGTAATGACTACATTTATGTTTGTTCGAGAAACGAGAAATTGTCATTGATGGGGAAAATTGTTAATTTATTTTCTTCCGACCCTAGATGTGAATGACCCAAGGTTGGATGAAAGTGAAATTGCAAACTCGATTCTGCGCTTCCGATTGGCCGATCGTCAGTGAAATTGGTTGGACGTAGAACAAAGTGCATTCAGTCCTGCAATGCATCTGCATAGGTATTAAATTTCGTATTGGTTTTAAGACAGTTTTATTGCAGAATATTTATGGAAACACACAACTGTAACTGTAACAATAACTAATCCAAAATGTTTTAATTCAAAATATTGTATAAACCTCTAGAATTATAAAAGTAAAGGTAAAGAAAAATGTTGCAGATTTAAAGCTTAAAATACACAATGGATAGATGGAAGGATTTAAGGGAGAGTAATTCGGACACAATGACATTCTATGTGATTTTTTTATACATTTAGTTATTACCTCCAACCAACGACCTTTTAATATCATTGCCTCTACTTACAATAGTTAATCTAACTTGGTACGTGGTAAGTAGGTAACCTAAATGAATACATGTAGGTAATTACCTATTTACTATACAAAAATTTTGCTAACACCAACCAACTGAAATATGAAATCACATTAGCTCTGCAATATTAGTAAATTACTGCATTCAATGTATTTAATTTTATTTCGCTTAAATGCACAAATGTTGCACATTACTTCAACCTTGTAACCTAGGTTTTTAATTCACTTTAATATGCGCGAAGTGCCTCGGTCAGTTGTTCTGAAAGTTTGTGGAGTTGAAAAGTTTTCACTATTTTACTAAATTAGGTACCTACATTGTCTTTATAGTTTATTTTCTTCATCGATCAATATATTTAGACTTTATATGTATTGTCTTTAAATATTGAAAGTATCCGTTCAACTTTACTCCAATTTTAACTCAACTTTGGAATCTGTCTGAGTATAAAAAACTCAATCAAATCAAAAAATGTTTAACTGTAAGTATATTATCACAAAAGCGTTAATAAATATAGATAAATAATTGAATCAATTTTACTTTTCGATATTTTCAAAAGTGGGGAATTAGGATATTTTGTAATTTGGCTTGTTGCTTCGATTTGTGAGGAATCAGGGAATAGGGATTGACAACGCTGACGATGCCATTAAAAATGCCTGTGTGGTCTATTACTGCATCGCGGTCGGATTTAGGATAATCGGCCATGTTTATTTTTAATTTCATTATAATTAACTTGTGCTATCTTGAACTGTTAAAGTGAAGGTTAATGTCGTAATGACTCGCAAGGCAAACCTTGATGCTTCTTAATTGATGTTTGCTGAGATATCTCACAAACCGTGTTATGTATTGCAGCTATAAAGCTAATTTGCTCAACATTAACATAAAAAATAAATTATTGCGTTAAATCAGCATATTTCATTAGATATTATCTAAACAAACATTTGGTACTTTCGATTGTTGTAGTCTTAGAGGTTGAAAAGTATCAAACTAGAGCTTTAAAGGTTGATGGGTTTGAGGCATCGATTCCCAAAGTGGTCCAGTTGGATGTCAAGGGGTCTACCTAAAAATCAGCGGGGGTCTACGTAAAAATCAGCGGGGGTGAAATAACTTTTTGCCTGGACAATTTTATCGACTTTTTGTCTGCCACACAGAATAAATTAATTAACTTAGTAATGAATTCTCACCATATTTTTTTAACTGTTATTTCTTGGTGACTGTTGATTCAGCTATCGATCTAATCACAGTTTTTGTCGAGTTTTGGATAGAAAATTAGCAGGTGGTCCACCGTATCCAGTTAAATTAGAGAGTAGTCTAAGAGGAAAAAAGTTTGGGAACCTCTGGTTTAAGGTCTAGTAAAATTAAAAAAAAAATACTGCCACATCTTAATGATATTGACTGAACCCGACGACTCCACGTGCTAAGCATATAGATCAGGGAAAATTTAGGGAAATTAATAAAATTTCAACATTTCATACCAGGAACTCATGTTCCAAAGCTGCATATATCCTAAATATGTACTGGGACAAGGCAAGTGGTCTTCTTAACATCTTCAATATTTCAACCGATGGACGTCCATTCCTGGACATAGGCCTTCTGTAAGGCCTTCCAAAAGCTGTGATCAGCTACAAGCATTCGGCTGTTTCTTATTAGTGGTATAATAATTGCTAATAGCAAAATATTTCTTGTTGCAGAACTAGAAAGAGCGATCGCAGAACGGGCTCGACGGCTTGAGCAGGCGGAACAGCATACGGAAGAAATCGAATCCGGCACAAATCCCACACTACAAGAAGTGCGAGCGCGTTTGCGACACGCAGCGCCATCTGCCGCCGCCTCCGCTCACTAAAACCATAAAGTGATTTTTTTTTTCAAATCAATAAGCCTAATAACAATTTAGCGTAAGATCATAAACGACATTCGCAGAGCTGGATGTAAATTTACCTTTACAAATATATAAAACGTAAAAATAGTAGATTGTTATACAAGGGGCTAAAAAGACCCATTATATACGAGGTGTGTTTAGGGCACGAGCCGTAAGGCGATGCCCGTTAAATAAAAACCGAGTTTATAATGGGCTTAGCCCCGCGTGTTACACTATACTTTTCACTACGATTGCGAGAAAATAAAATAATTTAGTACAGTATTCAATGTTAAGATTTTTTCGCAGACGCAGCTCGAATAAATCAAATGAAAAAAATACGCATTCCACAGACAAGAACGCTGCATTTCTATTTACGACTAAAGCCTCCTACGTTTTATATATTTTTTTTAATATTTTAGTATGATTAAAATATTTACGAATTAAACCGTTTTCGTTTTATAGTAGGCTTACCATTCGTAACAGACAAGAATTAAAAAAAAAGAAATACTTTAGCCCCTAGAGGCTAAAATGCTTATTTAGCCCCGCTGTGGAGTGGTAATATGACAGTGTTTTTGAGCAAAAGTAGTAAAAAGATATAAGTTACACACAAGCCTTGACGATAAAGTTATTTAGACATAAGCTATGAATTATCTTTGTGATCTTACGCTAAAGATATTTGTTTTCGATTACGACCGTATGAGAAGAATATTTCAATCAGCGCCATCTGTTATCGTGTAGACAAACTAAGAGCTAGTAACATTCATTGCATTACGTTTTTTCTCGCGCTTTGTTTAAACACAAGATGTTTTGCATCAACACTGTATTCAATTTCTTTGATGATACTATAGGTATGGATTTGGCTTGGAACCGAGTGTGCGTTAATGTAAAAATACGCTTTCTTTGGTAATGTATTAGTTATTTATCTTACGGTGTGGTTTATTGGTAATTTAGGTCGAGGCGCCATTTTCATAGTGCCGAGACCAAAGATTTTATACTATAGATATGTCACTACCGCGTCGAAACTGAGGTGAATAAAAGTGGCTAGTTCAATGATATTATTAAATACTGTTACATGTGTTAAAAAACATGAAAAATGAGGCGCTCAAAAGAGGAAATTTCCACATCTCAATGTTAGTTGTTGTCAACGTTATTTAAACAAATAATACCTAAATATTATCTATATTGTCGAGTTATATGTTGGAAGTGTAATAACTATAAAATATACATAAATGTATAATGTAAGAAACCACAAAATTGCTCTCAGTGGAGTAGCTAAATTCGGTGATATCTATAGTACAAAATCTTTGGCTGAGACTAAATATATAAATGCACACATGTATGGTACTACGTTTTTTAATACATTTGTAAGTAAAAGCCTTAGGGTACATTAAAACCCATTCTTACAAAATAGACAAAAGCTTAAAAGAAAATAATCACAGAATTAGACAGTGCAATAAATGTGATATATGAGGTAATATATTTATTTTTTATATATTATCTTATGTGTAAATTAAAAACTATACATAATAACACTTACAAAATGTATTGAAAAATAATGTATATAGTTATATGTAGATAGAAAGTTCGTCTTTGTTGTTCGTCATCGAAACTAAGTCACTATAAGTGTCACAAAAACTGTTTAGTTTAATTGTTTATTATAAATTAGGAATGGTAATAATAATTTGATTCATTTATTATCGTTTATACGATAGCACCGTTGGATTGTTTACGTTTTTGAATGTATTTAAATATGTAAGGCAGCTTCAGAAAGAAAGTGACCTAAGTTGAAAAATTTAAAATTTGCCGACCATTTAGGGCCCAGCACGAGCATTTAGGCCCAGCACGTTACCGAAAAGAATGACGAAAGATCCTTTATTTTATAATAAATCAAAATCACCAAAAATAAATAGAATTCACATTTGCTAATATTTATTAAAATGTGTGTTTTTGTTGAAAATATGCATTTCATGCATATATTTATTAATGTTACTTGAATTGAAAATGAAATTAAAGCAGTATATAACTAAAATTACTTATTATTTAATAAATTACACTAATTTAGACATTGTAACGATTCCTTTATCAAATCTAGATTGCTGGGTTGTATGAAAAATGATAGGTCTCTTATATACATATAAATAATGCCATAAAATTATGGTTAAAATTTACTTATTTCAATAAGGTCACTTTTATTCAAAAGATGCAATGTAAAGTTAAGTAGGTAGAATGAAGTATCAATTATATTTCGTTTTAATGTATTTTGATGTATTGTGTTTTTGAAATAAATAAACCACTGACTGAGGAATCGACTGCTTGAGCTGAAACAATAAGGGTATCGTCTTCAACAAGAGAACAAAATATTTTTCTAAACTTTTTAATGTTTCACACTTAATCATCATTCAACTCATTTGTAGGCAAATAATGCAGTGAGATGTTATTTATTACCTTTAGAATGCGGGTTTATTTTCTATGGAGGAATTGCATTAAACACTGATTTGAATTTAACTATTAATTGATTTTTTTAGACTATTTCCGCCGCTCTTTCTATCAATCACTTAACTGAAGAATAGAGGTAGAAATTCATCGAAAAAGGGTGAACATAATTAATTAAAATTTCAGTTACATGTGGAAAATAAAAAAATCAAATCGCTACATACGTCGCTGACGAATATTTTCGTTAATTTGTCATTGGTGGGATTGCTTCAGCTCATATTATTTATATGTTATTTAAAAAGAAATAACTAGATAGGTAGTTACCATCAGAAAAGTACATCTAACAATCTTTTTCAGTCCTAAATATTATAGCAACTCTAAAGTTATTAACATCTCACTGATTTATTATTTGCATAAAGCACATTATTGAATCTGTAGGCATTTCACTAAGTATAGGTTATATCATCATACATTTTTAGTGATTATTTCGTAACAATACATATACGTATAGAAAGTAGCTAGTTGGGGAATTATATTATGACTTAGGTTAAGGTGGTTAAATTTAAAATATCATATTTATAACAAAAGGGTAGAGAAGTCTTATTAAAGTAGTAGTAAAAAAAAAATTACTTCTACATACAGAATATTCCCATACCATTTTTGATGTTATTCTCCCGGATTTATTAAATAGTTGTCCAGTTTGATGATTTGATATCGAAGTGTTCATGAAAGTGATAGAAATGAAAATGATATTTTTGTATTTTTATGTAAAACCTATAGAGCCTATTTCTCTAACATTTCTAAATAGTGTGTAGTCGTTCCCACAAAGAAGCAATAATATTTTTATAGCAGACGCTGTAGTCAACATCTTACACTTCCACTGTATAAACGTAACGCGACTGAAACTTATAAAGAATACAATGATACATCGGCCTAAAACAAAACATACAAGTTTAACACAGATAAGTAAAAAAAAAAAATATTTCTATTGTCTATTATTAGTATTATGGTTGAATTGATATTATAATTAACAACCATTTCATATAAATCAACTGACATGTAGCACCAGATTATTTTCCAAGGCAGATAAGCCGAAATTTTGTATACCAAATTTGAATCCAATTTTAAGTCAGAAATTCTAAAGTAGCTTTCAAGACCAACTCCGACTAATTAAAAAAGAAGTGAAATTTTTATTCTACAAGATTTTGTTTGTGGAAATTCAAAGATAACAGAAACATTTGTTTTCCTTTTTTTTTGAGTTAGGCCTTTATTCTATTGCGTCGATGACGAAAAATCGAACAAAGTTTTCCTTCGCACGCTGAAAATTGCCAAAGAATATTGACTGCAGCATCTGTATCTTTAATGATATCGTACGTAATACATATTTAGAGAATCTCTAAGACCACTAAATATAAACCATAATTTAAGATAACTCTTTTTCTCTAGTCTGGTAAACTCTTACTGTAATTTAATTATAAGGTGAACTCATCAAATCCAAAACTAATACATGTAAATCTACACCCTGAAACCTCTTACAATGTTCTTCCTATTGTTTTTGGAAATTTTGTCTCTTTCAAAGGACTGGTCAAACCTCTTTTAAGAAAGGGACCAAAATTTGACGTGGTTGGGTTCAAACTTTTTTCATTCTACATAATAATTTGAGCGATTTCGGCCATCAATTACAAAGTGGGAAAGTTTGGCCTAGCCTATAATGTCACCAATACACGATCAAACTAAATTTCCAATACGTGGTTTGTTTAATAAACAACATAAACAATACTGCAAATGAATAGCTGCAAATGCGAGTGACAAACTACATAATTTGATCGGTAACGGTTGACAAATTTCAAAGTACTATTTTCTCTCCATTGTGCCTATTTATAAATGTTGAGTACTTTCAGAGTATTAGTTAGACGTAAAAGTAGAATTAAGGTGGAATCACATTCGCAACATCCCACTTATCTGTATCGAGTGGGATGTTGAAATGTGTATCTACCACAATATTTTGTAGGATGATGACTCTCACACAAAAAAATTAAAATTGTCTCTTGTCCCACTTGTTATCCTTTCACTCTTGTCTTATTACTTTGTTCCCTCGAGTTTATCTTTTGTTTGTTATATTTAGATGACTTAGTACAAAGTGGCATCGTCATGATGTGAATTAGCTTAAAAGCTGTGTGTCGTGGCCATTTTATGTTTGATATTATGTAACTAAATTAGCTTTTAAGAGATTTAATTCTTCGTAAAGTTTACAATGGAAATGTATCAAAGTTTGGTAATAATCATAGACCAATAAAAGTGTTTTAGCATATTCGTTCGTTTGTATAACGAGTATCCTTACACCTAGTTCCCTTACCCTTGTTTGTACCTATATAAGTTTATTTATATGAATTAATAATCAAGAGAATAAAACTTTGTAAAAATTAGAAACAAAATAAGTGTCTCAAGTAATCCGCAAACCGTTTAGGACCGCATATGGCGACAGGCGTTCGATAATTTTTTTAATATCTCAGTATGTACGTATTACCTATATTGTTAGGTAATGGTTTTACCCGGCATGAGCTGCAATGCCCTGAATTTTTTTTTAATTATGTAATTTTTCAATTAAGTATGTGCACAAATTGAATGACGCCAATAATGTGCATATTTATGAGGGAAACAAAAATTAGAATGTCAATTAAAAGTCTTGCAACAGACTGAAATATTAAATAGGAAGTCACAATTGTGCACGAAAAATTAATCAGGCATAATAATGACAATGAATTATTTAAATGCAGTCAATATTATTAGCAAACAATGATAATGATCGGGTGGAAATTTTTCTGTTCCTTCAAGCGTGAACGCTTTCGTTTTCGTAGGACTGAGAGTCAGTCACGTCAGCTCCGGGCTTCGCACCCCCGATGTAGCTCGGCACCGTTCAACGTCCTATTAGCTGTTAGCTCAGTCGTTTCTCGGACACCACGTACCGTCCACGCCTTCGGACAATGCGAAGAGCGCGTATTCCACACCAATGAACATCATGAATATCAAGTTTATCTGCATATCACTAGTGACGCTAGCCTTGATTCTGAACGTTAACGGGAAGAGGCCCAAGAAGAAACGCATAAGTCTCGAAGCTACCGAATCAACCCCACAACCCAATGTTGTGACATACTCGACTTTTGGATTTAAAGATGTTGGAGCATACGAAGGATTTGTGCCCAGTTCGCCTGACTATGCCACTTACTTGACTGGCAATAGCCGAGATTCTTCGACGCGGTTGTACGCGCCAGCTTTCCCATCATCTATAGATACAACGGGACTAGGAAGTTTCTACGATCCTCAACCAGATGCATCTTCGCACACCATTTCTAGTGATGGATTTGAAACTCACGTGAAACCTTACCAACCTGTATCCATGAACTTTTTTACATCACAAAGTTACGATACAAACGGTGAACAAAACAAGAATACTGGAACAAAAGATGTATATGATTTCAATAATTTCGACAGTAATTCTCCTATTTATGGAACGAAACTAAGTTCTAAAGGTAAAATTAAAAACTTCGGTAATGTAAATTCAACGGATTATAACATTTTCAATAGTGTTTCTTCAGCTATAAATGGTAATACAGCAGACACGGATAACGTAAGTAATAATAATTATTATCCTCAAGTGTCACCCGGGCAATCCGATGCTGAAAAATCGGTAAAGGGGTCTTTGGATACTACACAATTAAAATTTCCCAAGGTAGTTGATTTTACTAATATAAAAAATTATTACCCAACAAGCGTAGAGTCAAAGTTTACAGAATCAATGCATAAACCATACCACTTAGACATATTTAATAACGGAGTTAGTAACGTACATTTAAATCCTTCATATGGATCATTGGATAATAATAAATTTAATACTAAAGATAAGGAAGAGCAGCCGTATAGTGATAAATGGAACTTTAAGAATGAGAAAATTAATTCCTTTATAAAAACAGATGAGAAAACTATACCAGAAGTAAATTCATTAAAAAATGAAGATGTCTCTGAAAATTATCCGATTAACTTTAACAACTTTAAAAAGAACAAGTTCAAACATGATTACAAAGATAAAGTTAAAAATAAGCAATGGAATACGGGTGTCGAAAATAATGTTAATAAACACGGCAATTCAATGAAAGGGTATGAGTATTCTACAAACTATAGTAATACTAGTTTTAAGTATGACTCTGAATTGCCGAAAAGACCTTTCAATAGTAGCATAGATGAAATTGTCCCCGCCAGCAGTAATCTCGATTTCGTTGATTATCAAATTCCGGATAAAGAATACTCTTCATCCTATAAAACATCAAATATTAAATCTGTGTATAATTTTGATAACGACAACATATTTTCTGTATCTAAAAACAAATATAAATTACCAGAAGATAACTTTAATGGCTTTAAAAGTTCATTTACAACACCTGCAACGACCTCGCATTGGGGAAGTATATTTAAGGACACCGAGTTTTCTTCTTTCAAAAGTCATCCCAAAAAACCTTCGTTCAATGACGAACTCAATGATGACATCGTACATATCCCAAAGCGACAACCGAGCCTCGACTTTGAGAAGTACTTTGAAAATAAACCAAGTGATTGGGGTTTTCTTGATAGCTATAAACCGTATAAACCTGTAAAAAGTAGAGATCAGTACGATTGGACGACAAAAGAACTGAACAATAGATATAAATCCGAAGAAGATTTGTTGGGGCTAAGGAATCACGACACATCGCATCCCTCCTACGTGCCATCCTTCAAGCCAAATTACAACTTTGACGAAGATGTCGATTACAAAAAGCTCGCCGCAAAATGGAAGCAGAACTTCCTGAAGGCGAAATACAGAGACTCCATACGTGAATACGAATCATTTGCATCAGAACCGAAACCAGTTCACGTTCCACTTCCGAAACCTTACCCGGTAAGTAAAACTCTGACTGCTAGAATGTAAGATTTACTATGTGCACTGGCTTGGAATCCTTCACCGCTTGATTATAATTTATATAATTAATCAGTAAAAAAAGAGAAGATGGAATGCGGATCGTGTGAATAGCGTTGGACGTCGCGCACTATTTTTCATCGCCTGTGGTCAGTAAGATGATGCGCCTATATGATTACACCTGCTCGGTGAAATCATGAAACTAAACTCCGTGTTCTAGTTAAGTAGTCGGTTAGTATTAACCTATAATATTACGATTGTTCTTTACACATTTATATCGAGCAGCTTGCTATCTTCAATAACAATGAATTTCGTAATAGACTATATTGAATATTGAAAGTGAAAATAAATTCAAACATAATTAATAGTTTACCGACATAGATATAGTAATCAGCTCTTAACCTAAGAATTACAGTCGATTTATGACTATAATCGTTTGTGAAAGCTTTCTTACTGACACTAAAAAAGCATCTTGCTTAAAATAAGGTATTGTCTCCATAGGTGTTCGTCTTTTAGAGGCCGTACAGACTACTTTAATATTTTAGTTGAGTACGAACAATTTTTGGATTTACCGCCCAAAAATCGTTCGTACTCGACTAAAATACTAAAGTAGTCCGAATTAGGATAGATACAAGAAATTAACACTTAAATACCTATAGGTAAAAAATTGTATTTTATAGATTGATTTATAGATATATAAAAATTATATATAAATCAACAACAGGTGTATATTATCATGTATTATTATATGTTTCGAAAGAGTATATACATATGTTTTCTGTGGTGTAGGTAGATGTCCGTTCATACGGGATGGGTTTTTATTAGAAATCAGGTGAGCCATTTGATTTTACGTTCCATTCAATAAACCACCTAGTTGGTTTTTCAGGTTTTCATTTCAGTCTCATTTATTTAATCATATTCGATTTTATATAGTTATTTTAATACTTTTATTAATTTAATGTTTCAATATTTCCAATTAACCCACATATTTGAAAGTTAAAACACACATTAGACAATAAATAATTATAATTAGTTCTATGTATGTATTGAAAAATAAATGCACAAAATAATTATAACAATGCAATTGATGGTACTATCGTGATGATAGGAAGAGGAAGATGGGTAATTATTTCTAATAGGCTATGTAAATGGGGTTCGGAATTTATGTCACGTTATGATTTTCTTGCACTTTGCGTGTTACTTAATTGCCTATAAACGTAGAAGTATGCGGCAATGTTATAGACATGTTCAATTTTACCTCATTATAAGGAGCATGAAAAACGTTATCCAGCTGTTAACCAGTGTGCACTTTTATTGATTCTTGCGTATCTAAATATTTAAGTACGGACTTGATTATTTCTTGCATTTCGTTTCATGTAGGATGGTGCAGGTGACAGTTCGTTTCACTCTTGAAAATTTGTCGTGATTCACGATAATAGTACGTAATAAGAACGTCATACAGGCGATTGTCACCATATACCCATGCTATCTGAAAAACACTTTAATGATTAATAGCAAAGTTTTGTTATAGTGTTAATGATTATACCTATATATTAAAAAAATATTCTGTTCGTCAGTCTCGTTAAAACTCGAGAACGGCTGACCGGATTTATCTTATCTTAGTCTTAAAATGTTCGTAGAGGTATAGGGAAGGTTTAAAAGGTTAAAAAGAAAAATTAGAATAATTGCCGGGAAAACCATAAAAACAACCCTTTTCTTTTTCCCATACAAACGTTTAAGAGTCAAGGGGTAGGGGGTAGGGCAGGGTAGAGGTAGAGTAGTGTAGAGTAGGGATAGGGAAGAAGTGCACATAAGTCAAAGCGAAGCTTGACCGGCTCCGCTAGTCAACGATAAAAAGCTCGGTGTTGGACTGCACTATACGATTGTGTACCTACTTAGTTCTAGTTAGGTTTATAAAATGGTGGAAAAAAAACCTTTAATTACCACCATTATATGACATAACTTGACGTTTCAAAAGTGCTTGAGCCTAATTGAAATATGTAAATGAATGAAGATCGATTTGATTACACCTACATAGGATTGGTATCTCTGGTTTATTCCTGGATTTGGTAAATTTCTAAATTACTATTATTCCCAACTTATCTATAATCATGCGCATTGCGCCGTGTGAAAAACTTCAACCACATGATTTTTGGGAAAATGCTATTTATATTATGTACCTACTTAGAAAGCTAGAGCTAAATCTGCTACTTACATACACTTTATAAATTTGCCGGATGAAAACATAGTAATTGCAATTTTGATAAAAAAGCAGCTAGTCTGCTGTTATAAATGAAAGAAAGAGAATTAGAATATTTGTAAAACTACTAACGAATTTTGTACAAACAATCCCGCACTATGTCTGTTATCTACATAATAAATTATATATAATATGTGATAAAGTTCTGCAGGCTAATTCACTAACTTTGACGTACCTATACATTAGTTGACATAATATACGAAAATGAGATTCTGTCACAAATGTCTGTAACAAATGTCATCCGGTGCTTACTGACAACCCTTCGTGGATATCAAACAGTAGGTAGATGACATTTCTCAGTTGATTTGATGTTTATTTTAATAGATTGTTAAATAAAGATCAAATTAGTGAATAAGCCAGCTGGACCACCTCTGTCACCAAAGCTAAAGCTAGCCACACACCTTTTTATTCACACCAACACATCTCTTAAATTATGTTTTATCTGCCTAGAGGTATCTAGTGATAATATCAAAATAGTTCATAGGTGTGGTTCTTTTGCACTTAGTTTCCGTTTGCAAATCAAATTACAGATAGAAGTTCCACATCCGGTTGTAGTACCGGTGCCGCAGCCATATCCGGTTAGAGTACCGATTCCAAAACCAGTCGCCGTGCCGGTTATTCGTGAACTAACCGTGCCGGTTGAGAAGCCCGTGCCGTACCCGGTCATCAAAAAGGTCCCTTATCCTATAGAGAAGCCTGTACCGGTACCTGTTATAAAACAGGTGCGTTCAGTAGTATAACATAGCCATTCTAACAAGTCTACGTAACATCTTAATTATTTTCGGGTTGTGCGAATTAACCGCGAATTATCTTGTGTATAATTTTCCACAAGCTTTTCGCTTTTATATGTAGATAACTAATTGTTTAGAAGTGTTATACAATCTATTTTATCGATGTGAAAGTTTGGATGGATGGATGTTTGTTATTCAATTATGTTTGAACGGCTGAACCCAAATAAGATTGAAGTCTGGAATAACACATATTATGGTACTTTTTACCCCCCTAACATTCCTACAAGAACGGGATTTACCTACGTGCAGCAACATGGCAACGAGAGTGAAATAAGATAATGTAAATTTAATTTAGATGTCTGTTTAACAATTTTATTTTTTTTTTATATTTTTTTTTCTATATTCCTATATAAATAAAGAAATAGTATTCAATTACTAGTGCATTAACCAACAGAGCTATTTTATTACTTACTTACCTTATTTTGTATAATATATTGTATTGTATGATATTGTACCTATGTATAATAGTGTAAATAATTTTATATGTTGTAAATAATGCACTATTTTTATTAGAAAATATTAACATATCATGGGGAGTACCTTTTAATATTATAATGTATATATGTATATCTAGGTAGGTATCAATGTAATAAAATATATAAATCTAAAATCTCCACAGAATTCTCTGGTTTCGCAGTGAATCGTAGGTACCTAGATACTTAGCGGGGTATCTCTTGGATTTACGTGATTTTTTCACAGTTCGTCGTATTTAACGGAGAATAGTAAAATAAATTAAATTATTTATTTTTCATAACAAATTTCCGTAAATTAATTATTGTTCAATTTAACAAATTACATTTTGTAGAACTCTACTGTTTATTTTCTTCAGTTTACCGTGACGGTTTACTGTCATGTACTTAATAATCGTACTTATATACATTACCAGGTTCGAGTACCAGTGATAAAACCATATCCAGTGCACATTCCACAAATCCGACCAGTGTTCCACCACACTAAACCTCACGAGGAAAGGGATACAGATCCCTATGAAGAGGACTATGTTCCGCGACCAGACCCTGACCGGCCATATAACAAACGACAAAAGAAGTAAGCACTTATTTTTGTACATTTTTAGCAACTTCTGTTACGGATTTAGCGATAGGCCCAAAGGCTTCTACGCGGCCGAAGTCGCAGGCGTCCCTCATCTTAGATTGCCTCCATCTGACGAAGATTTTGCCACGAAGTTGAGTGTCTGACGAACATGTGTTTTTAACGGACCTTCTAACGCCTGTCTTAACACCTATAAGCAGCTTACCTATGCTAGAAACCTGAGCATGTCAATCTTACCTTCATTCTCTTCGCTGTAAAACAAATTTGATACTTACCTACTAGTGTTTTTTTTCAGTAACCGGGAACCTTAATCTATTCAAAAGTTGCGCTATTGTTATATAAATTTTTTTTACGTTTCAGTTCTCGCAAGCGTCCATCATCCAACCCCAAGCGACCATCGCGCGCTCCATACCAAGATCGCAGTAGAAGAAAAAATCCTAATCGGCGACCTTCCAGCTACCAAGACCAGAGACAAAGAAGACCATATAGGAATATGGATTCCTCTGAATACCGTTCTCCCCATAGATACCGGGACGAATTTGATGACTATGACAGTGATAGTGATTTTGAGCGTTATTGCAAAAGAACTGGTAAATGTTAACACTTTATAAGTGTTGAATAAAAGCAGGCGTCAATATGCAGAAGGTCATTATGAATAGTGAATATTTCATAAATTTTGCTGTTAGAGGATGCCTGCGACTTCGCCTGCGTGAAAATCAGTTTTTCACAAATCTCCCCGTGATTCATTATTTTTTCTGGAATAAATTTCAGCTAAATCCCTTCGGTTTTTGTGAAAGAGTTACAAACATATATTACATATATAATACACACACACACCTTTTGCGTTTATAATGGTACTTGGATTTTCCGCGAAAAACTTAAATCTTTTACGTAAATTGCCCCGAAACCGGAGCATTTTCAGTAGATGTTAAATCTACAATGTGTCATTGCGAAGTCAAATTTTGTAATGGGTGATGCTGTTCCTCATATTCATCAGGTTTTCGCGATAAATAGCAAAATAAATCAAATATTCACTTAATCAAACTTACTGACATTTAAGCACTTCATGACTGGAGTCGGAAAATCTTACGGTTGTTTTTTAAATTCTTTAAGGAAAATATTTACATCATGCAGTTTAATTTCGAGCCGAGCAAAATTATCATTTTAGCAACTGTGATGATAACACCCAAGCTGTGGTGTGAAAAGTTTTTTACGACATTTTTAATAACAACATGCATTTCTTATATTAGTGTAAATATTATATATTTAGTTAACTAGTAGGTTTATAAGTGTTTCATAAATTTAACTGTTTAGTTTTATAAAGCTAGGTCCTATTTATATCTGCTTATTATTTATTTTACATTTCAACGTGCCAAACGTCCAATCATAAAAAAAAATGTTTAATCTATTTTATATGCTCTGCATAAATTGTCGAAATTATTCTTCATTCTTATGTCTAATATTTATCTTTTAATGAGGTAAATAATTCGCATACTATTAAATTGTAAATAAAAGAAAAATAAAAAATACATGTGTTTTTATAAACCATAAATGACCGCACAAACAAGACAAACACAGACAGTTGACAATTTAGCTAAGATATTTCATCTGTGTGTTTATGTAAATGTGCATTATAAGAAATTAGAATTAGAAAATACCACGTGTCCCAAAACGGTGAAGGAACAACATCGTGAGGAAACGTAAATACCTGAGAATTTTTCTTAATTCTCTGCGTGTGTGAAGTCTGCCAGCGTGGTGGACTATTAGCCTAACCCCTCTCATTCTTAGATTCTTAGAGGAGAATCGTGCTCAACAGTGGGCCAATAATGGGTAGTTAATCAGTGGCGGAATTGCCAGTAAGCTAAGTACGCTGGAGCCTAGAGCGGCAGATTTTAGGGGGCGGCAAATTTCTGTTCTACATAAATAAATAAACTAACGATAATTTTATTATTTTAGTCCTGTACGTCTTGCATAGTCCTACTAAAATATGACCTAAAACTTGCAATTTTATTGAAACAATTGTGTCAGAGTATAAGGGGTTTCACATCAGAAGCGGTTGTCTGCAAACACAATTATTGAGTAAGTAATAAGTCCGTCAGGTCTAACAATTCCCACTAAGAATGTTACCAATAAACCCAGAGTGGCAGAGAATGATCTTGAGTGGAGTCACGCACTTGTGAACGATGTGTGTAGGGTTAAAGGATCCTTTGACTGTTAACAAACACTTCCCTTTTCAAGAAGAAGAAGAAGAAATACTTAATTGCACACAAAAATACAATTATTGACGAGAGAACTTGCGAAGAAAGAGCTGGAAGGTAGTTAATGATGATGTAATGTTTAGCTAATGATCACAGGATTGCATTATGACACCAGCTTAATTACAAAATATCGATTGTGATCGCAAATGTGCAGATAATACTACGAGTAGTTAGTACACTCAAATATATGGGTGGCTCGCACGCACAAGATCAACGCACGGTCGCGGTTGGGAGAGCGCTTTTACTCGCGCTCTGCTAAACAGACACCTTGTTTACTACAGATTCCGATCCATAATCCATAGCTGCATTGTAAATATTATAAAACTATCCATATATTACTTGTTTTTGCTGTCCATACAAACTTGGTCGCTAACTATGGGCCTCATAAGAAGGCTCAGTCACACAGTGGGTGATGGAACGAGCTATGTTAGAACTATCTCTGCGTGATCGAATCAGGAATGAGGAGATCCGCAGAAGAACCAAAGTCACCGAAATAGCTCAACGAGATGCGAAGCTGAAGTGGCAATGGGCGGGGCACATTGTTCGAAGAGCCGATGGACGTTGGGGTCCCAATGTGCTGGAATGGCGACCCCGCACTAGTAAGCGCAGTGTTGGCCGACCCCCCCACCAGGTGGACTGACGACATCAAGCGAGTCGCAGGGTTTCGCAGTATCGTGATGTTTGGAAGTCTATACAAAAGGCCTATGTCCTGCAGTGGACGTCCATCGGCTGATGTGATGATGATGATGATCCATATATTATATCAAATAACTGCCTCCTTGGACCAGTCGTTGGCCCATGTGACTTCAACATGAGGCCAATTCTTAGCTGGTGACGTGCAACTACCAATCTGATCGGTTTTTTTGATATTTTGCAAATGATTCTTATGGAACGAAAAATCAAGGAAATTGCGGAGATTCATCATTGACTGATAATAATGAATCTCCGTATTTACACGAATATAGATTATTCCGAATTTCCTCAGAAATGGGATCTGTGCGGAAGAAACCAGCCAGTTATTCGTATTAATGAAAAAAAAAAAATTTCTTCAGGGTTTTTTTTATTTATTTATATTGTAATAAAATGAAGCCTTTCAGAAACAACTTTAAGAATGGAAAAATCTAAGATAAATTTTTTCAGAAGAAGAATAAATTTCAATTAATTAATGCAAAAATAATCGTATCTTTTTTAAATGATCCTAATAAATTGAGAACCTGTGACTTTCGCAATCTTGTAAAAGCTTCTCAGCCCATGATTTTACTATAGGTATACCTATAGTAAAATCCGTAAAAAGCCACATACCGTAGTATGTGGCTTTGAGAAGTAACAGGTTTCAAAGGTCGAGTAGGCTTAGCAAGCTACCAACGACATAATTATCTCGTGAAGAGAAATAGACAAAATGTCTAACAATGGCGCGACCGGCTGTCGAGGTCCCGGGTTCGAGTCCTGGCTCAGGCTTTGGCTTTGAAAGTTTGACTTTCTACCTACTGAGTGTTTCTTTCTCGGAAATTTTCTTTGAGAATGTGGTGTACTTTGCCGTGGCTCGGAGAGCAGTTTAAGTCCGGTCTTCTGATACTTCTGATTGTAAATGAATTTAACGTTCACAGCCCCCATTCAAAGGTATATTACTACCCAACAAATGTAAAAAGGGTAATAGATAATTATATTGTATTTAAATGAACTTTATCAGAAAAACTTTTCATAATACAGTTTTCTACAAGAGCCAAGTTAACATTCACATGTTAACATTCACAAAGAATTTTTCAAATCGGACCAGGAGTTCCTGAGATTAGCGCGTTCAATGAAACAAACAAACTCTTCTGCTTTATAATATTGGTTTAGATAAGATCCTTATAAAAACCCCACAAACAAATTAGTTAAGTATTAATTAGTTAAAAGAGGGTGAATTATTAATTTATGAGGTAATTTAGAAGTGTATAGGCGCCTGATGAAAACTAATAAAACTGCAATCACGTGCATAATTTTATTTGCTAATAATTCAGGCGTCTGTGGTGAGGTAATTGTTAAGAATAAAAAATTTTAGTTGCTTTAATTAGTGCTCGGGTCATGGTTAGCGGTTGTTCGTCACGAGTTCTTTATTGCAGTTTTCGTTGTTCTCAAGTTTGGAATACCTTTCCCACGAAAATGTTGCGCCAAGTCAAATTATCTGGATCTAGACTTTATAATTAGCTTAGACACATCTGCAACTAAATGAATTATTTACCTAAGACATATTATATTTAAAAAATTAGAGCTGTGATAGCCCAGTGGATATGACCTCTGCTTCGGATTCCGGAGGGTGTGGGTTCGAATCCGGTCCGGGTTATGCATCTCCAATTGTTCATTTGTGTGCATTTTAAGAAATTAAATATCATGTGTCTCAAAAACTTCACAACATGACGAATGTGTTCGTCATGTTGTGAAGGAAAACATCGTGAGGAAACCTGCATACCTACCAGAGAACTTCCTTAATTCTCTGCGTATGTGAAGTCTGCCAATCCGCATTGGGCCAGCGTGACTATTGGCCTAACCCCTCTCATTCTGAGAGGAGGCTTGAGCTCAGCAGTGAGCCGAATATGGGTTGATAACGATGATATTTAAAATCTTCACGTAAAGTTTTATATGGTTGGTGTGTGTCTGTGGTATCGTAGCTTTTAAAGTACTTAACAAATTATTATTATTACTTATCTGTTTTTTTGTTTAAGAAAGAATTCGATCCACACACTACCTAACAGTATCCGGGTTAGTTAAACACAAGCTTTTTATGAAATAAAATGCCTTAATCGTTAAATCGTAAAAAAAGGCTTACATTATATGCAGTGGCGTGCATTTCATACATGCAAAAAAATATTGCCTAACGTAAGGGCTCAATACAAACCTATGTTGACCCACGGAATACATAGTTGGATAAGGAATTTTCCAATTTTTACTTAAAGTGACGATATTTGCTGTACAGTATAGTTCGGACTTAAAATAAAGCTCGTGCACTACAGAAACGAGTAAAATCACAACTTACAAAATCCTTGGCTATTTGTAGCCTATTTAGCAATGAAGCATGCTCTATGTAGCGGTGTATGTACCTACATATGTATACAGCTACATAGAGCATGCTTCATGATCGTCTAGTAGGTAATTCAATTACGAGAATACAACACTGAACATGGTTATATGTTTTCTGTGACATGCTTAAGGCGAAGACGTAATTCTAAAAAGTTAGATTTGAATATTTCAGCAAGTTAAGCTATAATTATCTGTACTAATTTATAAATGTAATAGTAAGTCTGTCTGTCTTCTGCTACCTTTTCACGGCTAAACAGATGAACTGATCAAAACGACCATTGATCCAAAAGTTAAGCGAAAGCTTCTTAAGGTGTTGGTCGAAGCTTTGAAACGACTATCGGAACAATAATAATTAACTTAACATTCCTTGATGATTATAATTATTATTGGCAAATAGCAGGCCTCCCTATTTTAACGGCAAGCCTCCCTCGATATTGTAATAATAAAATTATTTAACGACCACAACCATTTTTTATTGATAATAACCGGAACCAAGATTAACAACCGGGGCCGGCATTGACAACCCATAATCGGGAGCGATGGCTTAACGTGCTCTCAGATTGACGAAGGTGTGAAACCATTACACCACCACCTTCCTAACTTCGGTCTAAGCTCAAACCAGGACTCGAACCTTGTGAACATATTGTGTACTAGGTAGGACACATGATCTCAAGGTCCTTGGTTAAATAGGTACTTATTGTCATTTTCGTGCAAGCTGCAACTCGAGCCGTTTAAATTGATATTCATAAAATAAAAGTATAAGTATTTAATGAAACATTAATCATTATCATCATCATCATTGTCAACCCATATTCAGCTCACTGCTGAGCACAAGTCTCCCCTCAAAATAAGAGGGGTTAGGCCTTAATCCACCACGCTGGCCCATTGCGGATTGGCAGACTTCACACACGTAGAGAATTGAGAAAATTCTCAGGTATGCAGGTTTTTCCTTCACCGTTTGAGACATATGATATTTAATTTTCCAAAATGCACATAACTGAAAAGTTAAAGGTGCACGCCCCGGACCAGATTCGAATCTACACCCTCGAAATCGGAGGCAGAGGTCAAATCCACTAGACTATCATGGCTCTCAAACATTAATAATAACAGATAATAGAAACCGTCTATAAGTACTCCCCTTAAGTTATAGGTCAACCAATATGATTTATAGGTCATTCGCATAATATCAGACATTGATAAAGTATCTGTGTATCAATTAACACTGCACGAATCACGCATCCTGTCTTTCCGATGTCTTGCCTTGCTAACCTTGCCGCAGTGGCTGCTATAATTTACTTTAGAGACAGCAGCTCGAGCTCCTAACTCTCACTCGCAGAGATATTCGAGCAGGAGGTATGTCTGCCAGGTCTACCGCGTCCTTGAATCTTGCCTTGTATGACACCCTGCAAGATCAGATTATCCGATACCTACGGAACTCAGATCAATTACATAAGTATCGCGCCCAAATTCACGAACAGGATTGTTTGTAATTTTCTGAAGATCAAACGAGCTTAGATAGAGTACAAGATTTTGCCTTTATTTACACCTGGTGTACTATGGTGTATTACACAAAAAGGTATTTTTACGGTGCTCTTTAACCAACGAGCACGATTACAACTATAAAACATCGATTCTATAAAGACAGTTTTTATAATCGCATTAGATCGTTGATCATATACTTTGACAGAAAAGTAACGTCTACCGAGACAGGTCCTTATCTAATCAGTGAGTTACGGACGCATAATGTGTCTAAGATACTTTCCTAAACATTTAATTTTAGTTAGAACTTCCAACTTCTTCATTCGTTTATAATCTCGTTTAGAGCACGTCAAACAGAAAGTCACGCCAAATCATTGTTTGCCATGTTATTACAGTATAATTTTAGCCTATTCTAAAGAGGCGTGGATATGGAGTTTAGGCTCGACAAGCTGAAAGGCGGGCTGACGGGCTTAGGAGTAACACTTTTAGGATCACTTTCGTTCATGATAATGACCGTCATAAGTTTCTCACTCCGGGCTGAGAATTTTTAGTGAAAATTTCTTAGAAGAAAATAAAGCTCAGTATTTCGTAGCTCGAACCAAGATTTCCTGAACTGATGGAACATAGGCGAAAAAATCCACAGTTCATGTGGGATTAGTGGAAAATTTAATTTCACGCCGACTCCCGGAAGTCGCGGGCGTCCTCTAGTGAGATATAACTATGACTTGCATTATTGATAATCAAATACAAACAGAAGTTAGTACTTATTCAGAAGACAAGCATGTACTCAAAGTTTATTGACTTTATACTTATAGTTAGTTTATTATGTTTAGTGACATGAATTTACCGATATTATTGATTAAGGAAAATTCACAAAATATCACTAAGAGTCGGACTAACGGAGTTATCGGAAACCGGAAAAAATAAAAGTAGTAATAACTGCCTCTAATTTGCATATACTTAGTATGAGTTCTACAGCTCAAAAGCGTCGATGGTTTTCGAATATCGAAATCCCTCAAAACAGAATTCATTGATAGACAAATTGAAGTAGGTTAATTTTATCATCAATCTATTTAGTACTCGAAGTCATTGTATTTATTTTTTTATGAAATGTACCCAGTATCTACCTTCTAACTCATTCTTTATCATGGAAAACTTCGTCTATATACTTATAAGTTTTTTTAAATTATTTTATTGAGGAAGGAACTTACGCTAACTTATCCTAATAACTATACAAATCATTCCCACGTGGAATGGTGGCAAGAATACTGGCGGCATTTTCAGCCAGCCAGGCTGAACCTTTACGCATAAAATGAGCTAGCCCTTCTGTCACCCGTCGAGGCAACCAGCCGCGGTGAAATGATTTGGTAAATTTTTTTGGCACTGCGACTATATAAAACTCAAAGAAACATCGATAATAAAAATTATCGACTTAACAAAACAAACAGTAACCGTCCAATCCACATTGACAACATAGTGTAGTAATAGTGTATCATCAGTGTTAAAAGTATAACTAATGCCAGGAATATTTATTCATTATCTAGTACATGTGTACCAACTCGAATACCATCATCTTTTACTAGATAATATATACATAGAGCTTTGTACTAGGGTATTTCTTGGTATATTTGTTCACAAATAAGTCTTAGTCATAACATTTGAGAAGTCGCAAGCTACCGGTTAGTGCTAAAAAACAAAGGTTATCTGATCATCTTTCATGATTCTGACTTTCATGTTACATTAGTCAAAATTAAAACTAAATAATAGTTTTTATCGAATTTCACAAGGTATCACCAATAAAAATCAAATCTATAAGTGCAGGCTAATTAGAACATAGTTACCACTTTAGATTAAGAAATTAAATAAGTACCTATCACGTGTCTCAAACAGTGAAGGAAAAACATCGTGAGGAAACCTGCTTACCAAAGAATTTTGTTAAATCTCTGCGTTTGTGAAGTCTGCCAATCCGCATTGGGCTAGCGTGGTGGACTATTGGCCTAACCCCTCCCATTCTGAGAGGTGACTCGAGTTCAGCAGTGAGCCGAATATGGGTTGATAATGATGGTGGTGACACTTTAGTACGTAGACGTAATGTGTGTCTATTAAAAGGTATCTATTAATTTTGTCTGAATGATTAACTTAAAAGAGTCTAATATGTTTTATACCTACTTGGTAAGTAAATCAATAGCATGTTGCGTAAAATTGAACTCTTACATAAAAACCAATAAGGAACATTAATTTTGTAATATAAGTTCCTAATTAGAGTGTTCCTTGTCACGTCAATGCTCAACCAGTCGCATTGTAGTCAATCAATGGCGCACCTAATTACAAAATGCCGGCACGCGTGTAATAATAAAAACATTTTTACATTGATATTCATAAATTAAAGCAAGTACGTATGTACTGAAACATTAATCATCGTCATCATCATTGTCAACCCATATTCAGCTCACTGCTGAGCACAAGTCTCCCCTCAGAATAAGAGGGGTTAGGCCTTAATCCACCACGCTGGCCCAATGCGGATTGGCAGACTTCACACACGTAGAGAATTAAGAAAATTCTTAGGTATGCAGGTTTTTCCTTCACCGTTTGCGACATATAATATTTAATTTTCCAAAATGCACATAACTGAAAAGTTGGAGGTGCATTCCCCGGACCGGATTCGAACCTACGCCCTCGGAATTGGAGGCGGAGGTCAAATCCACTGGACTATCATGGCTCTCAAACATTAATAATAACAGATAATAGAAACCGTCTATAAGTACTCCCCTTAAGTTAGAGGTCAACCAATATGATTTATAGGTCATTCGCATAATATCAGACATTGATAAAGTATCTGTGTATCAATTAACACTGATAATCGATCGAGATTCGAGAATCACGCATCCTGTCTTTCCGATGTCTTGCCTTGCTAACCTTGCCGCAGTGGCTGCTATAATTTACTTTAGAGACAGCAGCTCGAGCTCCTAACTCTCACTCGCAGAGATATTCGAGCAGGAGGTATGTCTGCCAGGTCTACCGCGTCCTTGAATCTTGCCTTGTATGACATGCTGCAAGATCAGATTATCCGATACCTACGGATCTCAGATCAATTACATAAGGACTAGTATCGCACCCAAATTCACGAACAGGATTGTCTGTCATTTTCTGAAAATCAAACGAGCTTAGATAGAGAACTACAAGTTTTTGCCTTTATTTACACCTGAATGGTGTACTACACAAAAAGGTATTTTTACGGTGCTCTTTAATCAACGAGCACGATTACGATAAAACATCGATTCTATATAGACAGTTTTTATAATCGCATTAGATCGTTGATCATATACTTTTACAGAAAAGTAACATCTACTGATACAGGTCCTTATCTAATTAGTGAGTTACGGACGCATAATGTGTCTAAGATACTTTCCTAAACATTTAATTTTAGTTAGAACTTCCAACTTCTTCATTCGTTAATAATATCGTTTAGAGGACGTCAAACAGAAAGTAACGCCAAATCATTGTTTGCCATGTTATTACATTATAATTTTAGCCTATTCTAAAGAAGCGTGGATATGAATAATGAAGCTTAGGCCCGACAAGCTTAAATGCGGGTTGGCAGGCTTAGGATTAACACTTTTTGGATCACGTTGTTCATGTTTATGACCGTTATCACGTGGTATTCGAGGCACGGGGTGTTATTCCACCAAGTTTCCCATTCCGAGCTGAATTTTTAGTGAAAATTTCTTAGAAGAAAGTAAAACTCAGTATTTCGCAACTCGAACCCAAGACTTCCTGAACAGATGCCACATAGGCGAAAAAATCCACAGTTCATGCGGGATTAGTGGAAAATTTAATTTCACGCGGACGTAGTTGCGGGCGCCCTCTAGTGAGATATAACTATGACTTGCATTATTGATAATCAAATACAAACAGAAGTTAGTACTTATTTAGAAGACAAGCATGTACTCAAAGTTTATTGACTTTTATACTTATAGTTAGTTTATTATGTTTAGTGACATGAATTTACCGATATTATTGATTTAGGAAAATTCACAAAATATCACTAAGAGTCGGACTAACGGAGTTATCGGAAACCGGAAAAAATAAAAGTAGTAATAACTGCCTCTAATTTGCATATACTTAGTATGAGTTCTACAGCTCAAAAGCGTCGATGGTTTTCGAATATCGAAATCCCTCAAAACAGAATTCATTGATAGACAAATTGAAGTAGGTTAATTTTATCATCAATCTATTTAGTACTCGAAGTCATTGTATTTATTTTTTTATGAAATGTACCCAGTATCTACCTTCTAACTCATTCTTTATCATAGAAAACTTCGTCTATATACTTATAAGTTTTTTTTAATTATTTTATTGAGGAAGGAACTTACGCTAACTTATCCTAATAACTATACAAATCATTCCCACGTGGAATGGTGGCAAGAATACTGGCGGCATTTCCAGCCAGACAGGCTGATCCTTTGCGCTTAAAATGAGCCTGCCCTTCTGTCACCCGTCGAGGCAACCAGCCGCGGTGAAATGATTTGGTAAATTTTTTGGCACTGCGACTATATATAACTCAAACAAACATCGGTAATAAAAATTATCGACTTAACAAAACAAACAGTAACCGTCCAATCCACATTGACAACATAGTGTAGTAATAGTGTATCATCAGTGTTAAAGGTATAACTAATGCCAGGAATATTTATTTATTATCTAGTACATGTGTACCGACTCGAATACCATCATCTTTTACTAGATAATATATACATAGAGCTTTGTACTAGGGTATTTCTTGGTATATTTGTTCACAAATAAGTCTTAGTCATAACATTTGAGGAGTCGCAAGCTACCGGTTAGTGCCAAATAACAAAGGTTATCTGATCATCTTTCATGATTCTGACTTTCATGTTACATTAGTCCCAATTAAAACTAAATAATAGTTTTTATCGAATTTCACAAGGTATCACCAATAAAAATCAAATCTATAAGTGCAGGCTAATTAGAACATAGTTACCACTTTAGATTAAGAAATTAAATAAGTACCTATCACGTGTCTCAAACAGTGAAGGAAAAACATCGTGAGGAAACCTGCTTACCAAAGAATTTTGTTAAATCTCTGCGTGTGTGAAGTCTGCCAATCCGCATTGGGCTAGCGTGGTGGACTATTGGCCTAATCCCTCCCATTCTGAGAGGAGACTCGAGTTCAGCAGTGAGCCGAATATGGGTAGATAATGATGGCGGTGCCACTTTAGTACGTAGACGTAATGTGTGTCTATTAAAAGGTATCTATTAATTTTGTCTGAATGATTAACTTAAAAGAGTCTAATAAGTATTATACCTACTTGGTAAGTTAATCAATAGCATGTTGCGTAAAATTGAACTCTTACATAAAAACCAATAAGGAACATTAATTTTGTAATATAAGTTCCTAATTAGAGTGTTCCTTGTCACGTCAATGCTCAACCAGTCGCATTGTAGTCAATCAATGGCGCACCTAATTACAAAATGCCGGCACGCGTGTAATAATAAAAACCCACCAATTTTTCCACAATGAATTATGTATTGACGTCACGCCAAAATTTCGCTTAAATAATCGACAATCACGATACGTTTTGGCTGATCATGGTGTTAGCTTTACCATAGACGGGCAACTTTAGGGAACATTTTCATTGGTTGATGGGAAACGGTATGGAGTACGGAATATCTTTGGTTATGCCAAGTTAAATTTTGTCAACAGTTTATCAGTCCTTGCCGTAGATATTGATGAACTAATTGATTTTTTGGTTAGCATTGTTGAGATTTTCAGAAGTAGGAGGTACCTACCTAAGTATCTCTTTCAATATTCACTTTGTATTTCGGTATATTTCGCGTTTATGTTCTTTATGTAGACTTTATTCGTCTTCGAGGATTGTCTAGCTAGTCAGATTGGCATTTAAAAACTTCAGTTTTTTTTAATAAATCATCTATTTTTCTACATTTCCCGGCATTTGAGCACGGCATACTGGCGGTTGTGTTTCCTGACACTTATAATTTAAACACTTTCAAAGCAAGAGTGAATAGGCATCAGCATGCTTTCATAAGCTCAGACCAGCAGTCCAGCATTGAAGAAACTGCGCACATCGCATGAGCAGATTTGTATACTAGCCATTTAGCCCTGTATTTGTCACCCCTGGTTCAACCAAGTGTGGCACTATTCTATTTACAATCCGGGGATTCGCAGGATTTCATTATTATCATTATCAACCCATATGGGGATATGACCACACCCTCCGGAATCGGAGGCAGAGGTCATATCCACTGGGCTATCACCAATAGGACTAGAATTTCTTTTTTTCCATCATTCAGTCTTGTGATTGGAATGATGCAACATACAAGCTTGAAACTAGGTAACTTAAGCCTTGAATAGTACGGTACCTCCACAGTAAAGTCCACTGACTCATCACCAAGAGTTCGTGGATTGATCCCGTCCGTCGGACTATTGTAGGGGAAACAGAAATTAAAAAGTCATATTTAAAAGAACTTCTATCTTCTTAACTCAAAAAGTACGGCAAATATTCTTGGTTTTTTAAACAAAGCTGTTTACAAATCAGTGTAAACGAAACTTAAGTGTTAGTGATCGTATAAATGGACAGCGGATGCGTGGATCGCTGCGACTGTGATGAGCCTTGAATTATCCGAATCGAATTCACAACAGTGGTCGTGCAATCGCGCAATATACTTGACATAGTATTTATAGCTACCATTAATACTACTTGTACTATGAATGAAATGTACGAAACTCATTGAGATTTTAGTCTCTCTCGTCTTCTTTAAGTTTGTATTGAGATGGTTTTTTTTTAATAAAGTTTAAACAATCATTATATTAT
Source organism: Bicyclus anynana (assembly GCF_947172395.1). Lineage (NCBI taxonomy): Eukaryota > Metazoa > Arthropoda > Insecta > Lepidoptera > Nymphalidae > Bicyclus > Bicyclus anynana. Next base: position 6,856,019 of record NC_069089.1, on the reverse strand, counting down.
ATCCTCAAAATAAATGTGTAATTCTGCTACTGCAATAGAAAAAGCATTCAAAAACTAATGGTATCCCGACAAAAGTATAAAAATACGCTTTACAGTTATGAGTCTGGAACTTTGAAAAGTGGTACCTTCTGAAGCCAAGTCTAAATTTTATAGTTACCTACTTACCGTATTTACTACTTAATCTACTTACTAATATATGATGGGAGCAAACTTTCAGCATTTATAAAATGGCGAAGCCGAAGGTGAACAACAGGCTATTTATCCCCGTATTCTTACGAGAACGGGAACTATGCGGATGAAACTTCTGCTAGGTAGTTTAACTAACTAGCGGACGCCCGCGAAATTCAGTTTTTAACAAATTCCGCAGGAACCATGGATTTTCCGAGATAAAAAATAGCGTAATGTTGACAAATAACCTCCTCTACCTTAAAGTGAAGTCGCATAAATCAGTCCAGCCGCTCTAAAGATTAGCCCGGACAGACAGAGAAATGACAATTTTAAAAAAGTAATAAGCACTTCTTATTACTTGAGAAAACACAGTTGTTTTAAAGTAACAGACAGACATTTCAATTTAATTTATTTATATATGTATTGGTATTACGCTTCTTAACAACAGCTATTACCCAGCTTTAGGTGTTTGACTGTCCTACTGAACTGTTTCTTTTCTTACTAATTAGGATTCGTATCCTAGGCACCCAACTATAAAACTCATACGTGGAAGTGACAATTGCCATTCCACTCGCAACTCACGCCGAAGGCAAACATCGTGAGCAAACCGGCAAACCTCGAGAGAAATTATTTCATGCTTCACTTTAGTTGGTTACTGTTATTTATTTAAAATACTTTAATTATGAATGCCTCAGAGAGGAATGTAGTGTAAAAATATCGGATTTCATTAAATTGACTACCGATCCGAGGCATAGGTGAGTTTTGTGTTTAACCTTCCTTAACTCCTCCTACAAGCATATTATTTAAACTTATGAAAGCCAATTTTTTACAATTACTACTACTAGCGGACGCCCGCGACTTCGTCGGCGTGGAACTTAGTTTCATTTAGTCACAAATCCCGTGGAAACCAACTTTTCCTGGATGAAGTGTGCTATTCCAGGGTAAAAAACTATTTGCATTCCAAATTTCAGCCAATACGCTTCCGTAGCTCATCGCAAAGCAAATCATGTTTAGTTTTTTATTATTTTTAGGTATTATTCTGATTATTCTTCCAATATTTATTTGTGCCAAGTCTGTGGTTTTATGTGGATGTGAGTTTACATTGGCAATACCTATGTATTTTGGTTCTAGTTTTTAGTATTTCACGGTAATTAAGTTCCTTTACAAGATATAAAAATAATAGCTACCTACTTGTAATTTTTACAATAATTCTTAAGATTTAACATACGTGCTGAATAAAAAATAACCTACCAACCTACTCTATTTTTAAAATTATAACTGTTATACCGTACCTAACATCGAGAACATAAAACCTTAAAAACATACATATAGCAAAACATATGCGCGTTGAAATCTTATGTTTCAGTTGATCTGTAAAAAAATCTGACATTTCATTTGTCTTTATTACCTTCTTGATTTATTTTCATTACTTGCGAATAGCTTCATCCATTTCTTGTAAATATAAAAGAAAAAAATTAAAAAAAACCCCGAATGTCATGAAATTATTAATGACTCTCTCGATCAAGTCATCAATATTCTTTTTCTATGCGCTATTATTTGTGATCCCAGTCGAGTATATTGGCAGACATTCGATTATTCATCCCCACTTTCACCCCCACAACTTTTAAACGGCTCAACCGATTTTTATCAAACATATCTAAGAACACTCGCACGTAAGTCCCCTTTAAATAAAAAAAAAACTAACGAAATCGCTTCATACATTCGGGAGCTATGGTGACAGACCTGGCTTTTGGCTGGTGGGAGGCTTCGGGCGTGGCTAGTTACCACCCTACCGGCAAAGACGTACCGCCAAGCGATTTAGCGTTCCGGTACGATGACGTGTAGAAACCGAAAGGAGTGTGGATTTTCATCCACCTCCTAACAAGTTAGCCCGCTTCCATCTTAGATTGCATGATCACTTACCATTAGGTGAGATTGTAGTCAAGGGCTAAATTGTAAATAATAAAAAAAAAAACAGAACAACAGACAGACAGACACGTCAAACTTATAACACCCCTTTTTTGCGTCGGGGGTTAAAAATAGCTTAATTTAACCGTTTTTTAGATAGAAAAATGTCAATAGAACGTTGGAACGTTTTGTAGTATAAGAGCAAGCAAATAAAAAGCTTGCGAAGACCTCGAACTGTTTAGTCTGTGCTCGCGGCGCCGTTGAACCGGTCGCCACTGACCTTACGCGGTGGAACCTAATTTTCCCATGTAAGTAAACACTTTTTTACATCTTTCGAATACCTCTGCATCTGGTTATAATATCGTAAACTTATTGATCCTTATTAAAATAAACAATAGTTAAAACACATATAAATAGATTTAATTAAACAGGAACACAGCTTATGCATAAATATATAAACGTATTTTTGGATTTACCGACGTCTTTGCTCTATTTACATAGGTATATGTACTTTCGTAAATATGTTCGCATAACGTTTTCGGACTTTTTTATTTATTTACCTACCATGTTCGGTATACTCTACGCCCTTATATTATACATAATAAATATATTTATTTACTAGATTTTAATGACAAATTTAACTTCTAAAGCTAATAAATACTGGTAGATACTTTGATACTTATAAAGATTTGCTTTCTATGTTGGAATTTACAGAAGAATATTTTTAACCGACTTCCAAAAAGGAGGAGGTTCGGCTGTATGTATTTTTTTTTCATATAGACCGAAGTGTTTAGGCAGAACACCGGATAGATATGTGTCACAACTCACAGCACATACTTAGTCAATTAATGCATTTGTAATAGATACAAGCTTTAAGGATTTTATAATATTAAAGGAACAAAGAAACAATCTCCTAGAGCTGACAGGTATGTAATTAATAATTATTATCCTGTACACAATCATATTGTAAACGTATTCAGTTCATTTACGAGTAAGCAGAATTATTTTTAAACTCGGATGTATAATAAAAATGCAAGGACATTATTTTATGTTAATTATTTATGCATAAATAATACTAGTTATTAAAAATTAATTTATTGTCTCAACACGCGCAACACTACAATTTACAAACTATGCATAATAATTGTCACATTATTTAATGGAAATTTATTTAAGGAAGTTAGCTTAGTTTTTGTTGTAGGTACTACTTAATTAAATATATTCGTATATCAACTTAAATAAATGATTGTCTTTTGTTTAATATTAGTAACAAAATGATGGGACAATTTTTAGTTTAATACGCGATAAAATGTCTCTTTGGATGCAGATGGGTTGTCCATCTTTTCGTAATTTTGAGATGAAGGGTGGAAATCCCTTTAGGATTTTCAATTGACCTTCCGTAAATAGGTACCTAGTTACTCATGTAGACTGGATGTTGCTTTATAACTTCCAGCATTTACTTATTTTAATGTCATGATTCCCAAAACGAAACATCTTCCTAGGATAATAATAATAATTAATATTGTGAGTTTATTTGCTGGCTTATATTAAAAACTAACGGACGCTTGCGATTACGTACGCGAGAATTTCTCTGTTTCCCAAATCCCGAGGGATCTATGTATTATTTCGGGACAAAAAGTAGCCTACATATTGCTCCATAACCTCCCCCATCTTCCAGTGAAAGTCCCAAAATCGATTCACTCGAAAAAACATAATTATTTTGATGATGCATGCATTCGGTTCTATAGATTCCTACGTGACCTATTATATATTCTGTGCCTATAGAAATTACCTACAATATATGGTATTGTTTCACCTCTGAAAATCCCGTAAGTAATTAATTTGCTTATTAAAAATCGGTATAAAGTTTTACGAACGTGAATCCAAAATTAACGTTTTTGTGAGTTGGGATGCATGATTAAAGCATGATCATTTTAATAGAACATTACAATAATAATTTTGTTTACTGATTCCCGAATCGAATTCATAACATGTACCTAAATACATCTACCAAAATTAGGTGTGAAAAACCATCGGAATGTATTCGGAATAAAAAAAATCAAAATCTCCGCTTATCGTGTAAACATACTGTATGTTTATGGATTTTCGCAATGTTGGCCAAATTACTTGTAAAGAGTAAAATTAGCAAGAGTCGACAAAACTTTTTATATATTTAACTACGGAACCCTTATAGATGTAAGCCTCGTGTTAAGGTCAAATATATTTTTATGAAATGTATTTTTTTATCATTCGATTGTAAAATCATTGTACCGTTTACTTCTTAAATAACAGTAAATTGTGTCCTTTAACTTTTTTCTACTACTAACTATACTTTAACTATATTCGAATATTTTTTTACGAAAGTCGCTCGTTCATTGTAGTTTAAATTGGTTTTCTTATTTCCTTACAATATGAAAGCTTTGAGAATCGATAGACAAAAATAATCTAAAATACAGGAAGTTACTACCATGACTACTATGCACGTACTTATATTTAGCGTAACTATTACAGCTTTTTATTTCACAAGAACGAACCGAATGCCTTGGGTTTATAATTAGTTATATCTTAGAGACTCTAAGGATTTCTGTCGTCACGATTGTCAACATGACTTGCTCTCCACTTGCAGTTTATTTAATAGCAAATTCTTAGAACTCTGCAAGGCAACTAAACTTACTATAAAACTAGCGGACACCCGCGACTTCGTCCGCGTAGAATTTAGTTTTTCACAAATCCTTCGGAAACCATTGACTTATCCATGATCCATGTTATAATATATCATATAATATATCAATAACATAATAGTCGAGGTGTGAAAGAGTAAGAAACGTTCATACCATCAAAATCATCAGTTTTCGAAAATCACGGGAAACTATGGATTTTTTTGGGATATAAAATAGCCTATGTGTTAATCTAGAGTAAAATCTATTTCCAATCCAAATTTCAGCCAAATCGCTTCAGTATTAGCGGGTAGCGGCGTTAAAGAGTAACAAACGTCCAAACAAACATTCAAACATACCTACATCCAAACATCCAACAATTTATTAGTAGGATAGTAGGATGGGACCTTGGAACCGAACATAGGTTACTTTTTAACCCTTAAATAAAAAGAGAAGAGGGTGAAATAGGGTTTGTATGGAAAGTCGTCCAATTTTAGAGTTACGGTTTTAAAAATTTGTTCATAAATCATAAGTTAAAGTCAAAGTCAAAATTCATTTATTTCAAATAGGCTTAGTTTACAAGCTCTTTTGAAACGTCAGGTAATAATATTAAACTTTAGATAATGGTGATAATAATCATTCGAAAACATAAAATAAACATAAAAAAATACGTAATATAATATGATTCAAGAATTTCTATAATTCAACCCCTGGTGGTGAAATAGGGGTTGTAAGTTTACATTGATTTCCACGCGGTCGAAGTCGTCGCTAGTATACATACCTATGTATTGACTATAATAAGTAACTTTATACACTTTTTATTTCGCCGTCCTAGTAAATTAATAAATCAACCTACTCAATCAGGCTTTCTGACCAGTGATGTGTGAAGTTTGAAATTTTCCAGCTTTGCGCTACTTGAGTGCTAACGAGCGGTTTCGCACATCTTCATGGTGGAAAACATGCATTATCCTTGACATTTCTATAGCTAATTACCTTTTGTTACTTCTATAGAAACAGATCAGATTGTGTGACTGCGCTTCAGATTTAATTACTTGTGCATATTACCTATGGAAATTAGATTGCGTTCTATTCATAACTACCTCAGACCTTGAAACGGCCGAGGCAAAAAGCCACGACTGATTAACATTCCCTTCCCTTATAATTTAGTGACAGAGTTGAACCTGATTAATTAATTATGTATAGGTAGTCTACAGTTTCTGCCTGCGACAATACTCGGAATTTTTCTTATCATCTCTCAGTGATTTTGTTTTTACCAAACAATTTTAGTTAGGTTAATACACGATAAGGAAAACGAAGAAGGATTTGCCTTTTTGGATGCAGATGGTTTATGCATCTTTTAGAGTCAGGCATTTTAAGATGAAAGGAAGAAATCCCTGTCTAACCGACTTCGAAGAAGGAGGAGGTTCTCAATTCGTTGGAATTTTTTTTTTTGAGTTAGGCATTTTTAGTTGCAGGGAGAAAATCTTTATAATCAACTGACCTTCGATAAATGTAGATATAGCTATTCATATAATCTGGATGTTGCATTAGAACTTCCAGACTATACTCGTATGAGCAAGTAAAAAAAAATTACTTATTTTAATCTCGTGATTTCCAAAACAAAATATCTTCCGAGGATTTTCTTTTTTTTTAATCTTTATTAATGGCTCTTTGTCAGGTTAGTAATATAAAAAATTGCCCTGTAGTGGACCGTTAAAATGGGTTGATAATGATAAGGCTACAGTTTTTGCTCGCGGCTATACGTGGAATTGAATTTCTTATCCTCTTGATCAGGTTTTTAGCTTGTACCAGGTTGGTAAAGATGATACATGATTTTAAGGCATATTTCTTATTTTGAAAGGTAGCCTTGTTATTTGGAACAGCATCACCTTCTAAATAATTTATTTGTCTGGCTGTCACAGTCGAATGTTTGAGTTAAGAAACATTATATTAATATCTACGTTAATTAATGGGCTAAGTTAAATGGCTGTGAAAATCGAGTACAGTTAAACTATCGTATTTCGGAGCATTATTTATATTACGTATAAATACATATTATACTTATTTAAAGACGGGGTATATTGCAAGAATTCTTTTGGCTTTGGATGTATCCAATTTATTGTAATCGTAGGAGGGCAGACCAAGTTACGTTTGATAAATATTGGCGTTGAGTTGAAAAAAGCGTCTTCAAAAGCTTCAGAGTCAGAGAACAACGTTAGCTGGGTCAGCCCCTGTAGCCAAGTTGCACGTCGATTCTCTATCTACGATAGCAAACGCTTCGATAAATAGAAAAATGTATGTGAATGACATTTGCTATCGACAGGTCACGTGATCAAAATCTGTTATTCCCATACATTTTTTTCTATTTTTCGAAGCGTTTGCGATCGTAGAAAGAGAAACGACATGCTAGTTGGCTACAGGGGCAGTAATTAAGCTAAGTATTCTATTCATAAGCTACCAGACATGCTGTCTAAGCGTCCAGCTAATAAAAGTCTAGGGTTGATTCAACTATCAATTAAAACGTACCTATCGAATGTAACTAATGGCCGGTAAAACATAACAATGCGTTAATTAATTCTATTTATATCGTCAAGTCTTTGTTACATCTCGTTCAATACGCGGTTGTGTAACACCGTCACAGTTCTCAGACATAACAAGGCAGATCTGTTAGAGATAAGGAAGGCTTCTCGATGCACCAAGCGTTTCCCAATAAGACCATCTGCAAAAACGTGAGCGAATAATTATTACTGACTCGACGCTGTCATTACAGGGTTGCTAAATCGACAATAGTTCAAACTGACTCTAAGCAAACACCAATAACATTGTCTTGGACTTATGGTAGGCCTAGGCCATAAGTCCAAACGACAATGTTATATCGAGTAGGTAAGGACTTATTCGCTATTTGTAACTCTTACGACAAATTCCGGTCTTCTATCATAATTTTAAATTCACAAAATTGTAAGTTTTCCATAAAAGTTTTCAACCTACTTAATCATAAAGTTATGGAGGTGTAATTCATACCTCCATTACTTTAAGTTTAGCCATCGAAGTTTATGTTCTTCTCCAAGGTTTAATTATTATCTCAGTACAAGTTAAATTAACTACCTACCTTTCATTGTTCATGCTGTTCATGCTACAGTTCGTTTCACGTAGGATGGTGCGGGTGACAGATCGTTTCACTCTTGAAAGTTTGCTGCGATTCACGATAATAGTACGTATTATGAACGTCATACATGCGACTGTCACCGTACCCATGCTATCTGAAAAACACTTTAGTTGTTGATTTCGCACAATTAGTAACGAATTTAAAAAAGAACATTAGTGTCCATAAATTGGACATGGACATTTTGCATTCAAGTAGGTTAAAAGCCAGTTTTTTATAATTCTTTACAAGTTAGCCCTTGATTACAATCCCACCTGATGATATGTGATGATGCAATCTGAGATGGAAGCGGACTAACTTGTTACGAGGAGGATGAAAATCCACACCCCTTTCTGTTTCTACACGACATCGTACCGGAACGCTAAATCGCTTGGCGGTACGTCTTGGCCGGTAGGGTGGTAACTAGCCACGGCCGAAGCCTACCACCAGCCAAAACGTTACGGTGATATTACGTGTATTGTGTAATATACTTAGAGTGTAACGGCTGGCAATTAGTTACACCTGGGATCCTAGAAAATCTAGGAGATTTAAACCTTTAATACAAAGTAAACACAGAATATACATATAGTAGATACGAGTACATAAGTACCTAGGACTGACCCTACACCTAGTAATATTATTATGATAATTTTTTTCAATGGCGATATTAAAACAATCCACAGCAAACCGGTTATTCAATGTCCGTTACAATCTTGCAATGGCTTGCTGTTTGATACATAGATATATTATAGCTACTTACCTACAGATGCTTGGTGCCTCTTGACAAAACCCACACGGGAAAATAAATGACGTCATGATATTGTCCTAAATGTCGACATGCTGTCAATTTTCCAGAACAAATTGGTGGCAAATTATGTCTGTATGACTGTAATAGCTGGAGCGACATATTTGTTGATTTAACTCATGTACTCGTAGTGTATTTAGAGAGCCAAATTATTGTCTGGTCGTGGTCATAGTAGGTACGGTTATTATGAAACGATTTAGGTATTGTTATTAGGCACTTAAATTTTGTAATTTTTAGGTGATCTAATAGTGTAAAGTGAAGCCGGATGCGATTATTTGTCAACATTAACTATTGTCGTGTTGAGCTCTTATTAACGTGTCATAAGCACATGAGAATTTCATAATGACGTGAAGTGAAGTGAAAATTAGGTTTATTATTATCTTGTTAAAATGCAACAAGAAATATTTGTTACGTGCATGCTATGATTTTCGCACTTCATTGTTACAGGCCAAAAATGAGGGCAATAAGCTTAATTATTGCACTAACAGCGGTTAGCTGTTACGCGGCAACTCCACAGCCACAACTACGATTTGCTTGGAAAGAAGTTGACTTCGTATGGGATTCTCCAGAACAACGTGCGACTGCTGTAAAGGATGAACTGTTCGTTCCAGCAAACAATCTCCCTCTGGGCTTAGCGAGATGGAAGAACAAAGTATTCGTCACCGTACCCAGATGGAAGAATGGAGTTGCTTCATCATTAAACTACGTCGACATCGATGGGCCACAAGACCAACCGTTAAAACCATACCCATCATTGAATGACAATCTGGTTGCTGATTCCGCAAAAGAAATCCCATCAAACAGCTCTATTGTATCCGTTTTTAGAGTATTTGTTGATCCTTGTGATAGATTGTGGGTCATGGACACAGGATTGGCTGATATTTTAGGTAAATTTCAGTATTGTTAAGTTACTTTTACTTATCTTCATCTTGCACGTACATATCTACTTAGTTAATCTTCCAACGTTTAGGGTCCAAATTGGTATAAGGAAAAGTATAATGATGTATCGTCCCATGGAGAAAGTTCCACTTTATATACACTGAGCATTATAGAAAGCTATTTATTGGCAACACGTTAGATTCCTTCGAAAGTTTCTACTATATTTTGTTTTGTTTTTCTTTAAGGATCTGCCAACCAAGTTGCCGGACCGTCTTTGGCAATATTCGATTTAAACACAGACCAGTTGGTCCACCGTTACTACTTTAAACTATCTGATATGAAAGAGGATTCGTTCTTTGCGAATGTGGTGAGTTTTTATTTAATTTTTTTTTTGGATTTGTTGTTTTTACAGACACATTCGTCATTCTCACAAAGCGTGCACCTATTCAGACAAGTTTTTTGACTTGATGAAAACATTAGGCAACATGAATGTGTATTTAGGTATAGACTGCGGTTTTGTGAAACTTGCATATAAGTGCGATAAGCACGATATTCGGCCAAAGTAAGTGGCTTTGGGCTAAGCCCTAAGATTGAGGAAATAACAAATCAACATGCATTACTAAAGGTTTAGGTAATATTAACACAAATAAAAATAAGTGTGTACGAATTTTCTTCATGACCAGAATAATTTTTAGGCAATCTTTTATAATTATGCTTCTCGCGTTGTTAATGAAAATAATCTCTGATATTACTGATGACTGTATTAGTAAAACTAATTGAGATAGACCTTATAGAAACTTCTCAATCTGATGATGCACATATAAAAATGAGAATATGCATATTTGTAAGTAAATGAACAATTCTAAACGACGTTATAGTGATTGCGAAACCTAATCGTAATTCAAGTTTTTGCTTGAAATGTGCATGATTTATTAAATAGTTAATTAGTTCTGATGTTGTCACATAAATTGCGTTTTCGCTACGATAATAGTAGATTGATACCACTACCGCATTTCGATAAATCATGGAAAATTCACTTTTCCCTTTGTCATAATGATTTCTTATTGATTATGTAATAATGATTAAAAAAAGTTTATGAAGCTTATAAAATTGTTATGGATATGTCTATAACTGGTTTGTGGGAAAATGGGAGATATAAAACTGATTGTTTCTAACATTATCAATAATAAGAAATTACATTATATTTTATAGTTCCGATTATTAAAATACTTTTACTTTATCTGAAAACTATGAAAATCATCATAGAGGCATTACATTATTTACTCATTATTGAAGAGGTAGTGAATCTGAAATGTCTTTATTCTCAATACAAACTTTCATCTCAATTTTTACTGTCTTCATATTTTAATGTACGACAAAAAGGTCCTCTTCAGACGTTTGTCAGTCTCCAAGGTTACATCTGCAATCAAATATCTTCATAATTCTTTTTTTTTATTTGTTAATATACAATAATTAAATCCGTTCAACTGAACGGATTTCGTTATTTCATATTAGTCATTTTTATAAGTAGAAGAATAACAATCTTAATATTATCTATTCGCGAGTACATGCATTTTCTTCCGGTCCACTAGGTTTGTCAGTTGAAACATGATTATAATATAAACACGTTTGTTTTTTTCATTTTCTCTTTTTTTAATCTTATTAGCTTACCTAAAAATCGTTAACCTTTTTTTCCAGGTAGTAGATGTAGATAAAGACACATGTGACAATGCATTCGCCTACGTGCCCGATTTAGGAGCATACGGAGTCGTCGTGTACAGCCTTAAACAAGACGACTCCTGGCGTGTAAGCCACCATTACTTCCACTTCGAACCACTTGCTGGTACTTACAAAGTGGGTGGCATCGAGTTCCACTGGACAGATGGCGTGTTCGCCTTAGCTCTGTCCGAGCCACAAGAAAACGGGTAAGTGGATCACGTATCTATGGACCTTGAGGGCATTAAAGCATTTTGACCATGTTTATTCGATACGCTCTACTAAAAACACATAAAGCTTACAAAATAAGATGCTAACTTATTAATGTTTTATTTATCCTTGTATGTTTTTTAAATTGTAGATTAGTGAAATATTTACAAAGTTATGCACGCGTTTGATTAGATGGTTTTTGATTGTGCTAATGCAATTGGATTATGCAGTTTGCTTCTTCAAGTTTTTACAAAGCGCGATTACTTAATATGACGATTCTAATTTTAATCTACGAGATTTGAAAGATAGGTTTATTTTGTTATTGATAAATAAAACTTTGGTAACAACTTCTTTTAAATTGTTTTATATTTATTATTTGATTGCAGATTCCGCACAATGTTCTTCCACGCATTCTCCAGTACCAAAGAATTCTGTGTGTCCACCGAACTTCTTAGAAATTACACACACATTGACAAAAACGAGGCGTTCAACGATTTCAAGGTTTGCATACTAAAATTGCTTCTAAAGTACAGTTGCTCTTTAACTTAGCGCATTGCTTAGTAAACATAACGAAACCACATGAAATGGTGGTTTTATTAATTAAATATTATAATAAATATTATAATTATTACATTAAATATTATAATATCTATAATATTTAATGTAAGTACATGCTGATCGACAAATTAAATGATGTCCTTGATGAAACCTGTCTAATAGCTGATTAAAAAAAAGCTAAACGTCTTTCACTTGTTGCACGATATTAAGTTTAATCTGTTATATAAACTTTCTAGCAATAGTTTCTGTGATTAAAGCTTGAAAGTAATCGTTAAAAAATAATTTGTATATATATCGTAGCAAATGAACAGGCGATGACGTAATAAATATAAAAATTAATGAGTATTTTTGTTAATTTTTTAGCTCTTGGGTGATCGAGGTGCAAGAACCCAGTCGTCGGCCAGTTTCTATGATACTAATACCAAAGTTCTGTTCTACACACAGGTACAGTTATGCATAAATATTTTTATCGTTTTTAAATTGATTGATTTTGCTTTCACTATGAATGACCACAGCCTTAAATGCTAGAATATCTTGGGCTATTTTTAGCATCACTAACTTAATCTTTTTAAAATTATTAAAGTATAGGATTACTATACTAAAGCCATACCCGATGTGTACCTACTGTTTACCAGCAAACAATTTAGAAATGAAGGTAGAGAATGCATGTCATTTCATAACTTATTTATTTTAAATTATGTATTGTTTTTTTTTATAAAATGTTATTCAAAATATATTAACTATATCTAATTGTTCTATACTTATTAATATTTATTTTTAATAACTTGGAAACAAGCTAAATATAATTATTATTAGGTGTGAAATGATTAGCGATTTATACCCTCATTTTTAATTTGTTTTTTGGTAAGCAGTCCACATTCTGTATGGTTTTAGTAGAGTTAAATGAAAATAAGAGTTATAAAACAACTAAATGAATCAGTTATACAGAGACCCACAGAAATCACTTATGTATGTCATTAACCTTTTTTTGTAACGTCGGGAAGTCCACAATAACAGGAAAATTTTGCGATAATAATTTTGCATTAAGCTGCCAACCGGTATGGGGGCTTATGGTATGGTACTAGTACTAAACATGTTTTTTTTTTAATATTTGCCATATGTTCTATATGACCAATATTCGACCTATTCCCCTCCAAATAATTAAGAAAGACTGTATTAGGAGTGGGTACGACAATATTCCAGCGAGGCGGGAATCGAATAACCACCCGTCGGTGATGAGTCAGGGCGCTTTACCAATGAGGTATTGGAGCTCTCAAAATCTTGGTTACCTAAGCTATTTCACCGCGGCTAGTTGCCTCGACTGGTGACAGAAGGGCTGGCTCATTTTTGGATCAAAAGATCAGCCTGGCTGTCCAGCGCAGAAATACAGCCAGTATTCTTGCCAACATTCTTAAGCTCCTTATTGTACTTATTCTTTCTCAATAAAAAAAACGTTCACTTTTACACGACACAACTACTGAACCGGCTTAAATTAGATATAGAGATTGATTTTTCTCAGGATTAATATATTTTTTTTTTCGGAAAATGCATGGTAGCCGCGGGATATATGTAAAACAGAATTTCACGCAAATGGAGTAGCGAGCGCCTACTGGTTTAAACATATATTTGAATCGTCAGATCTTTGGGCAAAATATTCACAAGTATCATTGTAGTAATAGATCTACTTACATCAATAGTTTTAGATATACATCTACATAGAATCAACGTAGTTATATAACAAGATGTAGAAGTATATAAGTTTGTTGGAAGAAATATCGACACTTTTATAAAGATCTATATGCGCATCTATATTTATAATTATAAAGCTGAAGAGTTCGTTTGTTTGAACGCACTAATCTCATGAACTACTGGTCCGATTTGAAAAATTGTTTCAATGTTAAGTAGCCCATTTATCGAGGAAGGCTTTAAGCTATATATTATCCCCGTATTCCTACGGGAACGGGAACCACGCGGGTGATACCGTTAATAAGCGTCAGCTAGTACAAAATATACTTACATATTATTACAACACTTAACGTTTTGTTACAGATAAACCGAGATGGCATCGGTTGTTGGAACTCAAATAAACCTTACACCCCAGAGAACAATCCACTACTCTTCAGTGACCCTACTCTTTTCGAGTTTCTGAATGATTTGAAGGTAAATCTACTGTTTTTACTGTTCGCATCATTATCATTCTAAGCCAACATGCATTGGTGAATCTAAGGCCAATAAGCGATCTTCTTTTAGCAGACTTAGAAGTGATTACAAAAATAAGAAAACTAATGTCGAACAAAGGTTATGATTACTTAATTAACAAATTAAACTGTAACCAAAATAAGACCCTAGAATGGCAGAGAATGAAGTACTTGAGTGAAGTCACGCACTTGTGAACGTTGTGTGTAGGGTTAAAGGCGCCTTTGACTTTTAACAAACACTTGAGTGAAGTCACGCACTTGTGAACGTTGTGTGTAGGGTTAAAGGCGCCTTTGACTTTTAACAAACACTCTCCTTTTCTACTCAAGTCACTCTCCCCGCCTATCCCAAGTAACCCATAAATAATTACACAACAAGACATGTGGACGGCTCGAACGCCACGAATACACTGATGCCGTCCGTACCGCAAGTCGTTGCAACGCGGATGATGATGGATGATGATGATGATATGATGATTTTTTTAACTTGTTATAGGTGGACGACGAAGGAACTTTATGGCTGCTAAGTGACAAGCTTCCTCGCTTCCTATACAAATCTCTGGACCCTAACGAGATCAATTACAGGATATTCAGTATCAAAGCAACTGACGCCATCGCTGGAAGTGTTTGTGAATAAAAGGATCTATTAGCACTTTACGTACAAATAAGTTAATTTCTGTTATAATAAACTGTTGTGATGAGTGAAACTTAACAGGAATAGACCAATTGGGGTGTGAAGTGATAAAATTATAAGCGTCGTCATTAAACTGTACTATTGGACTATTTCTGTATTTATTATCATTTAGAGTTCCTGCAGACATACAATTAAGTAAGTTGGCAGACCATCGAACAACTACATTGCCTAAGTATTTTTATAATTTGTATACTAATACAACAACTTTTTACAACTTTGTTGTCCCTTATTGGAGTTTACTCCTTAAGATTCGATTTTTGGACAGTGTGAAAAAATATGGACAGTGAAATTCGATGAACGAATGACAGCGTTACGTTTTTTGTGCGCTACCTGTTCTGCGCACCTTTCACTTTTCAGGCGTCAATATTGAGACGTACCTACATAGTGTATGCTGCGGGGCAACATAAACCTATTTAGGTAGTCGATCTGAAAGAGTAAACTCCATTCGTGCGTCGGAGCTTTTTTTATTTTTTGGAAGATTTATTTAGAGATGTGCGGACTAGCATATATCTTTATACCTATTAGTATACCTAAGGTCTTTAACCGCCTACCATTAATCTATTATCTTAATTCGGCCAACCTACAACTTTATGTCTGTAGGAGATGTTACTCGCACTTAAATGTCTTGTGTTGTGATCAAAGATTTAAAATAAGTTAAATGTTCCGGCGACCTTCTTCGCAAATTATGTGAATAAGTGTTGCCTTATAAACGGGTTTACTACAATTCTTCTGGACTGGATTGTTTGGGATTATAAAACAAATCTAATCTTATATTTTATACTGTTTATTCAATTCATCTTCAACCTCACTTTTAAATTGCAGCTAAGCATTAAAATCCTCCAAGCATTAAACTCAATGAAATGAATGAATGTGCAATGAATTGATTGCTGTACTACTAACAGATTTTATTTTTATTTTTGTTCATTTGTTATTTTTTATTGTTAAAAGGTTTTAAAACTTCTAAGTTCATTCAAATAATAGTGGTTGATATTGTTTATCACAAAAAAAAATGTATTTCTATGATGTAGTATACTTTAGTATCTATTTTTAGTTTTTTAACGGCAGTGTTAGAATCCCCCGTCCACACACAATCATCAATCAGTAAAGTAAGGGTAAGGTTGCCCGAAGACGTAGGTAATAATGTCTACTGTTGTAAATTGTCGGGATTAGATTTACATTATTGCATGTGTGTGGCTAGCCTAAAACTATACTCAGAGGCACAATTATCCGCCCACATTAATATGACGCGAGTATGAGTATATATTAGTTGTCAGTCAAAAAAGGCACAGTCATGACAAAATTTAGTCGACTTTGTCATGACAAAATTAACGACAAAGTCGACAAGTTTTCCTAAGACGCGTATACCTAGATATACTATTAATATATTAATTATACGTTTATATTCTATGTTGTGTTACCATTAAAAGCAGTAAGAATCACAATAGTTGTTTGTGTACAAATAAATGTAACGTAGTTAAATTACAAAATAGGTGTTTATGGTAGTTTTAACCTTAAATTCAGACCCCGTGACATTTATTTAATTGTATTGTAATAGTTTAAAAATTTAAATAAAGATAATTAAAACATTAAGAGCTTTTAAATTATTACGATTTCTACATGACTATCATCATATTTTGTTCTTATAGGATGCAATCGATGAAAAATATAAAGCTAAGTTAAGTTGCAAACTTCGAATCCAAGAAAGTTATTTGTAGGAACAGCAAGGCGTGGATATGGATACCACCGTACGCAACTCGTACGAAACGATTTGCATCCACATTTCTAATTCATACAGCAAAAATTTGTAATGCCCTTCCGGCGTTTGTGTTTCTTGACACTTATAATTTTAGAGTGAATAGGCATCTTCTAGGTAAGCACGCTCTAAATTGGAACGCATTCTTGCTTTCCATCAGGCTTAATTGTAGTCAAGCGCAAGCCTATATTGCATAAAAAAACCTATTTGTCGACAAATTCTCATACGGGACTGCGAATAGGTACATTTACCTGTGTCATTCAGAATCTATAGATTTAGGACTACCCACAAGACCGAAGAAGCTATCAGCCTTATATTAAACTAGCTGACGCCGCGCGGTTTCACCCGCGTGGTTTCCGTTCCCGTCGGAATGCGGGGATAATATATAGCCTATAGCCTTCCTCGATAAATGGGCTATCTAAAACTGAAAGAATTTTTCAAATCGGACCAGTAGGTCCTGAAATTAGCACGTTCAACCAAACCAACAAACTCTTCAGCTTTATAATATTAGTATAGATATTAAATAGGAGATCGATGCTATCAGCCTATCAATATACGTAGATATTATGGCGCTTTGTCGCAAAAACCTAGAAATATAACATGCTTACCTGCGGTTATAATCTGTGCTGTCGATAGACCGTAACCTCACTGAACGCCTTGAATAAGTTATTGATTCGTATACGTTGACATTGGTATGTAGACAATGTACAGCTATTGATTTCTTTACACAATAGGTTTGGTGAGAAAGAATACCTACAATAAAAACTCATGCTAACTTATCCTATACAAATCACGATTACGGCGAATGGTGACAAGAGAATACGGCTGCATTTCTGCGTTGGACAAGGCTGATCCTTTGCCAAAAATGAGCCAGCCCTTCTATCACTAGACGAGGCAACTAGCCGCGGTGAAATAGTTCGGAGAAATTTCTTTGACACTGCGACCACATGTCCCAAGGGTCATGCCATGAACAAAAGCAGTATGATCCGTGTAAATAAACTCGCTTAGATACAGATGACCCGAAATTCAATCGAACGAAGACAAGGACAGCCAAAGTATGCCTTGTTGATGGAGAATTGATAATAACAAGTTTACGTTTCCTCAATTATTGGATAGCGGTCGCGCGGGACGCCATTCAGCCATTGCCATTCGCTCAGTTACCGCGCGTGAAGGATATCGTGTTGCAATTTGCAATCAACTTGCAATACAAACAAAATATGGCGGCAAAGTTCAAGTCTGAGAAGGTTGGAATAGTGGGCAGGTGAGATTGTTTAAACCTTTTTAATCGGTAGCTTCATTAACTCTCTTAATTTGTCGTATTTTTATTTTATTTTATTTAATGACAAGCCCTTGACTCTGATCTGATCTGCCTCCGTAGCCAAGTGGCACGTCGATTCTCTTTCTACGATCGCTAACGCTTCGAAAACTAGAAAGATGTATGGTCTCAGATCTTGATCACTTGACCTGTCGATAGCAAATGTCATTCCCATACATCTTTATAGTTTTAGCTGGATTCAACACAGTGACGATGCAGTGTAACTGTGTAAGATGAAAGAGGCTTACTTTGAAGTGATACTAGTTTATTCTACTCGTACCTACATCTCTGACGGTTTCTACGGGGCATCGCAACGGAACGCTAAAAAGCTTGGCGGTACGTCCTTGCAGGTAGGGTGATACCTACCACCAGACCAGACCTGAGCCAAATTAGAAATTATAAAACTGATCCGAGCTGGGAATCAAACTCAGGACCTCTCTGTTGAGAGCCGCAGCACTTTCAATTGCGCTAGAGAAATCGTCAAATTGGGGACAATGGTCATTTTTAAGCAGGTTAAGAGTAGGTTGAGATTTTACTATATAATTGATCTTCTTTCATATGTAAGTATTTTTATACTCTTATGAGGAAAACAAGCAAAAATATAAGTAGGTAGGCAGGTAAATATTCATGAACTAGTTATCATAGAAAGAATGAGGTAAAGATGGGTTTATTGTAAAATCTATAGGTTTTGATTTTTTTTATATTGTGAACTAGCAGAACCTCGCGGTTTCACCCACATAGTTCTCATTTCCGTGGAAATACGGGGATGAAATATAGCCTCACTCATTGATAAAGTTGCTTTCTATTCATGAAAATATTTTTCAAATCGATCTAGTTTGAGTATATTTGTTAAATACAAAAATATAAATATTTTCTCTTTATATGAAATACCGACTATAATGAATATTTGCGACAATGTCATCAGAAAAAAACTACATTTAACTTATTTATGTACAAAAAAGTGGCTCTCCCGAGGGATAAAGAAATATAACCACGGGCACTATCTGGTCTAGAATAAAAACATGATTCCTTTTTTTTGAACTACCTACAAGTACCTACCTAACACAAATATAATGCATCCTTCTAGATATTATTATCTGCGAAAGTCTTTCTGTCTGTCACTGTTGCCTTTACACGGCTGAACCACTGCACTGATTTTGATGTATATATTTTGGTATTCGTCATCAACCCATATTCGGCTCACTGCTGAGCTCGATTCTCCTTTCAGAATGAGAGGGGTTAGGCCAATAGTCCACCACGCTGGCCCAATGCGGATTGGCAGACTTTACACACGCAGATAATTAACATAATTCTCTGGTATGCAGGTTTCCTCATGATGTTTTCCTTCACCGATTGAGACACGTGATATTTAATTTCTTAAAATGCACACAATTAAAAAGTTGGAGGTGCATGCCCCGGACCGGATTCGAACTTACACCCTCCGGAATCGGAGGCAGAGGTCATATCCACTGGGCTATCACGGCTTTTTATGTAGATATTTTGGTACAGAGTAGAGGATCTAGGCTACTTTTTGTCGCGAAAATACCAGTATATGTATAGGGTGAAAATGACAACCACGGCTGTTATGAAAGAGACTAAAAAAAAACTCAGTTACTCGTTTGCATGCTCATTGTTACAACATAACACTCGTAGGTTATCATTTATCAATGTTTACTGAACAGTCGCTTTGCTCGTATTCAGTTAAGTATGTTTACTTTAGTTCTTATCTATTGATTGTTTTGTTTCTGATTTATGATTAGGTAGGTAGGTATAGTGCATAATATGATGTAAGGGTATAAATAGCTACCAGCTTTTTAGAACATATCTACCTACCTAGTACCTATACTACAGCCTTTCTTGATGAGTACTGTTTACCAACAAACAAATTAAAAATGAGGGTATAAATCACTAGTCATTTCACATCTCATAATAATTACAATTAATTTCTTCTTAAATTAATGAATATAAATTTGATTAATCAGCTTAAAAAAACAATTAGATATAGTTAATATATTTTATATAACGTTTTACAAACAAACCATACATAATTTAAAAAAATAAGTTATGAAATGATATGCGTTTTCTACCTTAATTTCTAATTTATTTGTTGGTAAACAGTATTCATCAAGAAAGGCTGTAGTATGGTTAATTTCCATTGATCGTGTAACGGCACGGGCAGTGAAATGCCTTCTTATCTGACGGCGTACTGAACGTCTTCTAAACATCCTTAACTGTCATCAGCTCATAAATAATGTTTAACCACGTACCAGCCATTGTTAGTCCATCTACCTACTTACCTACTTAAGTTTTTGAAAAAGGTCGCCAGGAATTTTCAATTTTGACCCACAATGATATCTACCTACCTACCTACTTTCCTTCAATGTCACGAAAATTCATAGTATGCAAGCGTAGCATGAACATTATACAACGATAATGAAAACGTTAACAAAAATTTACAATCCTATTATACTAATACTAGCTGATGCCGCGCGCTTTCACCCGCGTGGTTCCCGTTCCCGTGGCAATACCGGGATAATATATAGCCTTCCTCGATAAATGGACTATCTAACACTAAAAGAATTTTTCAAATCGGACCAGTAGTTCCTGAGATTAGCGCGTTCAATCAAACAAACAAACAAACAAACTCTTCAGCTTTATAATATTAGTATAGATTATAAACGCTAAAGTACTGATGTTTGTTTGGATGTTTGTTACTCTTTAACGCCGCAACTACTGGGCCTATTGGGCCGCAACAACCGATTTGGCTGGGAATGAAAATATTTAAATTTATTCTGGATTAACACTTAGGCGACTTTAGTCACTGGTTCCCGCAGAATTTGTGAAAAACTGAATTCCACGCGGACGAAGTCGCGGGCGTCCGCTAGTCTAAATATAAGTACGTACATGAGTAAGGTTAATTTACAAATGATAATATTCATGATAGTGTAATGTTTATCTCTGTTTACTTGAACCTGTGGCAATTTATTCCACTTTCGACGACGAAACAAACACGAGAGTAATATTTTTTCTTATTATACATATAGGTATGTATTCTGTGGTAATAAGTACCTATCTACCGAAGAAGCAGGTAGGTAATTAGATATAAAATATGTAGATATACCTTATTAGCATTGAATATGACCTCTGCCTTCACTTCGGAGGGCGTAGGTTTGAATCCGGTCTAGGGCATGCGCCTCCAACTTTTCAGTATGTGCAAGAAATTAAATATCAAATGTCTCAAACGTTGAAGGTGAGGAAACCTGCATACTTGAGAATTTTCTTAATTCTCTAGGTGTGTGAAGTCTGCCAATCCGCATTGGGCCACTGGACCCCTATGGCCTAACCCCTCTCATTCTAAGAGGAGAGTAAACGAAATGTGGGTTGTTAATGATGAAACTTGTTAAAAATGACATGCGTTTTCTACCTTCATTTCCAATTTTTTTACTGTGCACATCGAGTATGGTATGGCATAAGTATAGGCAGTAATTTTATAAGCAACATTATGTTTTTTGCAGTGGTTTGATTGGTAGATCATGGGCGATGTTATTCGCTTCAGTTGGCTACCAAGTGACCATCTTCGACATCGTGCCTAAACAAGTCTCCGATGCGCTGGCAGATATTAAAATACAACTGAAAACTTTGGAGAAGGATGGGCTTCTACGCGGAAAACTAAATGCTGATGAACAGTTTCAATGTATAAAAGGTACAGTATATTATATCAACCTAGATTGCGAATAAAACAACATGATAATGCTCGCTTACTATGGATGAAACTCATAAGAAGACTCCGAGTCACTCAGCGGGCGATTAAGCGAGCTATGCTTCAGAGTATCTCTAAGTGATCGAATCAGAAATGAGGAGATCCACAGAAGAACCAAAGTCATAAAGTCCTCAAATGATATCAATGTCCAACATTCATTGAATTGAAATGATGATGATCATTATAGGAATTATTTTCTGATGATAATGATCATTAAAACATTTCATGCAGAAAGAATCACATAAATTCTTACAGTTAACTAAAATGAAACTTGATCAATCAACTAAAAATCAGTCTATATGACTGATTTTTAGTTGATTGATCGGTAATAGAGACTAATTTTTAGTTGATTGATCATAGTCGAAAAAATGATTTGCCCTCAGTTATAAAATCAAAACGACAAAAATATTGATTATAGTCCCATATCTAAGAAAAATATCACGAAAATGTGAGACATGATAGTTCCACGCAACGTCCACCTACAATATTTTTTTTCTCAAATTGCAGGATCGTCAGATTTAGCGACGGCAGTCAAAGATGCAGTTTTTGTTCAAGAATGTGTGCCAGAGAATCTCGATTTAAAAAAGAAAGTATTTCAAGACTTAGACAAGGTCGTTAGCGACAAAACCATACTTTCTAGCTCAACTTCTACGACGTTGCCATCTTTGTTTTCCGATGGATTAAAGCATAAATCACAGGTAATCAGAGCTATTTTACTTTACTTAGGTATACGAGTCACTATCTACCTAATAGCGAAAATTTTTAATGTGCTATGTGACCACTAGTTCCGGAGCCTATCCGCTACAAACAAAAAAATCTTTCCTCTTTATAATATTGGTGTAGATTAAATATTTATAAATAAATTTCAGGTAGTTGTATCACATCCAGTGAATCCTCCGTACTATGTCCCATTGGTGGAAATTGTGCCCGCGCCGTGGACGAAGCCCGAAGTAGCCAAGAAGACTAGAGAAATAATGCAAGAGATTGGACAAGAACCAGTCTCACTGTCAAGAGAAATCGACGGATTCGTGTTAAATCGAATTCAGTAGGTTCACTTTTACCTTAAATCCTTTCGTCTTTAGTTCTAATAATATTAACGATAAGGAACTGTTTCGTTGGTTAAATGGTTAAGCGATGCAGCCAAAGAGTTTATTCTTACTCTGTGGATGCGCAGCAAAGTCCAAACCCCCAAGTTCATGTCCTGTATCAGCTTATGAAATATCGGTATTATCTATTTTCCAAGAAATCTTCAGTAGCAGGAGAATGGAAGTTGATGGTGTTCCAATTTCCACCAATAATTTAACTTCATTGGTTTCTTAATTGGTCCGTCCCTACCGGCAAAGAGCGTAGCGCCAAGCTATGATACGACCTCTGCCTCCTAATCCGGTCCGGGTCGTGCACCTCCGACTATTCAGTTGTATACATTTTAAGAAATTAAATATCACGTGTCACAAGCGGTGAAGGAAAAATTGCATACATGAGAATTTTCTAAAAAAAAAATTAGTAATACGTCATATCCACTGGGCTATCACGGGTCTTAATTAATCTCTAATAATTAATTGTGTACAGGTATGCAATATTGAACGAAGTGTGGCGCTTGGTGGACGACGGAGTAGTCGACGTGAAAGACGTTGACAAAGTCATGTCTGAAGGTTTGGGCATGCGGTATGCCTTCCTCGGCTCGCTGGAAACCGCGCATTTGAATGCTGAAGGAATGAAGAGCTACATCGAAAGGTATCTCGATTTTTTTTTCTTTCAAATTAATAACTGTACTGGAACTTCAGTACCTATTATAAACAACCATGTTATAAGTGTGTTGACCACTAAACAATATGGTGCTCGCATTCAGGTCAAATAAATTATTATTAATGTTGAGTATTTCTTTTATTTTTGCGGGTTGCATGGAGCCGCTGGATGCTGGCGGCTCGAGACCGTTTTGTTTGGAAGTCTGTGCAAGAGGCTGAATTTGTCCGATGTCCATCTACTGATAATGAAGATGATGATGAAATTTCTTTAGTGCATTGTGCTCTAAATTAGATTTTTTTTTTTAATTAGATTTATTTACAGGTACGGAGACACAATATACAACGTGAGTGAAAAATTTGGCAAAAATCCACGCATGACCCAATGTAAAAGCGCCGGCACTGTTTGCCAGCAACTTAACAACATGGTGCCACTGGACGAGCTGCAGAAACGCCGCGCATGGCGCGACGCCTGTCTCACTAGACTAGCAATCCTCAAGAAGGAAATGAATGCCAAATATAAGTAAAATAAATTAATTTATAGCCTGACCACAAAAATAAAAATAAAACCAGCCAAGTGCGAGTTGGACTTGCTCATAAAGGGTTCCCGTACATCTACCTTAAAGGTAATTTTAAAAACCGGCGAAGTACGTGTCGGGTCACGCAGAGTGTAATATTCTGTAGATTAAATTATCACATTAAATCCTTAAGTGCACAAAAATACTTTGCATAAACGATAAAAAACATCCTCACTTTGCGTGTAACCCCAAATTTATTTTTTAAAATTTTTCTTTTTTTTCATTGGCATGTAAGTTAGGTAGGTACTAAAAACAGTCGGTTTAAAAATATTTGTGTCGGACCCAATCCAAGCTTTTATATTTGTGGTCAGGCTTTAACATAGTAAGATTGTAAAGTAACTGTAAAATGGTGTCTTCACAAAATGTTGTTGTACAAAATATGGGCTCATGAATTTACTATTTATTAAATATGAACAATATAATTCAAATAAAATATTTTATATTACGCTGTATTAATTTCATTTCTTGTGATTCACGAACGGGTTGTCGGCCAACAGTTTTCAGATATTTTCATCTCTCCGAGAAAACTATGGGTAGAAAACAGTAAGCCAAAATATGGGTTGCTAATGATGATGATGATTGATTACTTGCTGCCAATACGAGTACGTATACTTGTAAGTGTGTTTGAACAGTATTCAGCACAAAAGTGCTGCGGCACGTAACAGGAAGGCACGGCACGGCAAGGCGATCAATGTTACGATAGTAAACGATTTTTAAGAGAAAAGATATTCCCCTTCGTGTTGAGACTGTATTAATTTTAAAATCTCTATTAGTTTTTGAGATATTTCCAGAAAACCGAATCACCCTTTAAGTATTTTGCAATTTTTAGGAGTGGAACTAGATTTTTTTAAAACGTTGCTAAAAGTTAGCAAATAAACGCTTGTAAACTCTGTTAAAATTATGAAGTTTCTTCTTACGCCTTCCCTACCCTCCATTAGAGCTCTTTTAGTATATAACATATTACTTCCGTAGACGAATAAAAGTAAGTATAAATAAGACGAAGTAATAGACAAGCTGCTATTGACCTGCTATCGTAAGTCAAAATCTTTGACTGTCTTTATCTAGATCGTTGATCTTAAACTTTGACAGAGGAGTAACCGTCTAGCGATGCAAGCCCCTATATAATTCGTCTGAGCGTCTAGCGAGTCAGGTCCCTATCTAATTCGTCTGAGCTACAACGTCTTACCGCCTTGTTTCGTTTCTATTTCTATCCGCAGTTACATGATTTATCTACTTTAAACGGGATTGCGATGGTTGTTTTATTCTTCTATCTATCCAGTCCTATTTGGTTATCTAAATCTACGATTATTACATAATTTTTAACCGACTTCAAAAAGGAGGAGGTTCTTATGTTTTTTTTATGTTTGTTACCTCGTTATTTATTTGAAAATTATATTTTTGTTTGAAAGAGTTTACGCCCAGATTTGTCGCATTTCATTTCCATTATACTCGGTTAAGTAATTTTGTCTTAAAATCAAAATAAGTGAAATGCGTCTTTGGAGTCAGTTCCTTTTTTTAGTTACAAAGATTATTGCCCAATTATAATCATCATATTAAAAATGATTGTTTATTTCAAAATATTGGAATCCGTATAACTCAAAACAATAAGAACCCAAAGTGTCAAGCTCAGAAAAAGTAAGATTTGACAATTTACTATTTGACATCTGTGTAAATGAAATCTAATCTGTGGCGGTATGCGATGTTTCAATTTTCGTGATTTCAATTTTCATATTTTATTTACCTTTAATAATTAGTACATACAAGCATACACAAATGTACATTGCAAATAATAAAATATTTTTTTATAAAAATCTTTAGTCCGCTATGCTCGGATGGAATATTTTTGGAGAAAATGAGTGAAATAATTTTATAAACAGAGCTACACATACGTGACGGCAGAAGACCTTGTAGTTACTAGGTATTATAAATTTACGGACAGTTTTCCAAATGTGTTGTTTCGATAGATAATGGATCCAAGAATGTGTAGGAAAATCAGCAGTAGTGAAAGTCTTCCAGATGCAGAAAATGGGGAATTCGAAGTGTCGACCATTATTGCACCGCAGGAGAGTGAGGAGAATTTTTTATTGGAGGGCAATCTCGAACGGCACTCGGTTACATGGTTGGACGACGATCAAATCGAAGACTTAGATCTTAATTTAGACCATACTAACCTATTTTTTCATAGAGTCGATAGTGCAGATATAATTTATAGGAGCAAGAAGAAAAAATGTAAAATGGTAGGCAAGTATGTGATGGGCGACGTATTAGGCGAGGGTTCGTACGGCAAAGTGAAGGAGATGTTGGACTCGGAGACCCTGTGCCGGCGCGCCGTGAAGATACTGAAGAAGAGGAAGCTGCGGAGAATACCAAACGGAGAACAGAATGTACAGAGGGAGATCCAGCTGCTGCGAATACTTAGACATAAAAATGTGATAGAACTAGTCGATGTTATCTATAATGATGAGAAACAAAAAATGTATTTAGTTATGGAGTTTTGTGTTGGTGTGCTTCAGGTAAAGTATTCTTTATATATTAGCAGTAATCTCTTTAACTTCCTCTCTGCTTACCTTACAGGTACCGAACCTGGGTTCAAACCTTGGGTTGGTCTAGGAAATATTTATTTCTTACAAACAATACAGTTAGGAATTTGGTGATAAAATATTCTATTCTTAAGAGAGCAGAATAAGCCATTAGTTCTGGTGTTTACAATTAACTTATGAAAGTAATTCGAGCCAAACATTGCACACCAGCTTCATTCATTATTAACTACCCATATTCAGCTCACTGTTGTCCACCACACTGGCTCAATGTTGAATGTGGATTGGCAGATTTCACAGACATAGAGAATTACGAAAATTCTCAGTTTCGATGTTCTTTCCTTCACCGTCACATCCTAAACTTGCAAAACCTTAATTGCAATGGAGCAGTGTAGTAAATTTAAGCTCCAATTTTCATTAACGCTCTACAAAAATGTGTATTGTCCTGTAAGAACAGATTTTGAAGACCATTAAATATAGACATTATCATGATTATGATGATCATTTTTTGATATACAATGGTCGTCATTTTCATTCTAATACCTATATGTTATTATACTCTCCTTATTACTTGTAAGTGCTCTTGAGATGATAAATATGTAGGCAGTAATAATATTTTACAACAATTATTAATAATAATAAATAATAGACACCAGCTGACCTGTTTGTTGTGAATTGTTTATAGTCAGTTTCCTGTTTTTATTATTATTATTAATTATACATAAAATTTATTATTAAACTACTGTTGTTCTGATAAACAAATACAAATTTAATTGTAGGTAAATGAGTTTACCACAGCTATTAAATAGTCTTTAAGATGCTATGTAGAATCCAATTTGATATGGTGGTTTTTTAAAGTATCCTACTATATAGACAACTACCAAATATAAAATGGTAAAAGCTGGGATAATGATGTGGTATTTAAATATTAAACACCACATCAGTATGATAAAAAAGACAAATTCATTTTTATATAAAAAATATTTTAATTTAATACGAAATCACTCATTTCAATCTTACATTGTTACTTCAATGTAAGACTGTAACCTAATACAAATAAAAGTCAATTAACATCAAAAGTTCATGTTGACAATATAATAAAGTGTTTATCAGATATCAAGGGTATGGGGACAGTTGCCTCGGGAACCCTGCCAAACTTACACAAATGAAACGAACTGTCACCATACCCATGCTATCTGAAAAACACTATAGTGTAGTTAATAAACAATTTTGTTTCAGGATATGTTAGAGTCAACTCCTAGTAAAAAGTTTCCTCAACGACAAGCCCATGAATACTTCACACAGTTGCTCGACGGCTTAGAGTATTTGCACGGCCAGGGAGTTGTACATAAGGACATAAAACCTGGAAATTTGCTTCTAACTTTGGACCAAATGTTGAAAATCACTGATTTTGGTGTTGCCGAAGTTAGTATACTAAATATTAATTTAACCTTGTATTGTCACTTGTCAGTCATTGAAATTCAAACATTTGTATCCGTTTAGTTTGCTTTAAGCGATTCATATGAGATAATCATGTACATGTTTAGCTTATTTTACCTGCCTTTACAGATGCAGTATATGTTTTAAAGTAATTTAAACTTTAATCTGAAAAATCTATCTCTTAATTATTTTATAAATATTCTATTTTGAAATGAGGGTATGTCTTTAGTTATAAAGGGGAAGTTTTACAGACAGGCGTGTTAATGTGTGCAATACTTGAAAAACGTCAATAAAGCAGACACTTGTTCCAAATTATCATGTAAAAATCTGTAAGTGGTTGTTAAGCAACAGTACTAGGTACTGAGCAAAGTTTGACGTCACATGCTAAATACCACCCTACCAGCTAAGACGTACCGCTAAGCGGTTTAGCGTTCCGGTACAATGTTGTGTAGAGGCCGAAAGGAGTGTGCATTTTCATCCTCCTCCTAACAAGTAACCTGCTTCCATCTTAGATTGCATCATCACTTACCATCAGGTGAGATTGAAGTCAAGGGCTTACTTGTAAAAAATGAAAAAGAAAATATTTACCAGTGTGTTTCTGTAGTGTTAATATATCTTTAATTTGTACATACAAACATGTTAATGCTGTCACCTTAAAACCTTAAATAGAATAAATAAATTACAGTTTTCAATTGTTAAGTTGTCAATAATGGCAATTTTAAATATTTTGCAAAAAAAATCTGAGGTCTTGACATTATGCAAAGTTAAAAAACCTTGGCCCAGTGACTGTCAATACAGTGAATTAGAAAAACTAATTAATAACTAAAATGTTGCTGATATTTGTGTACAATATTTATTTGGTATTTTCTTATTTAAATAACCTCTGAAAGCTACTGATTTTAATAAAATACAACAATTCAGTATTGATGTTTTAAAATAAAGTAAAATCTAAGAATGGTCAGGGTCACTCAGCAGGTGATGTTTCTATACTAAAGCCATATGGATATGTGTATGTAATAAATACATTTTTTCACGCGGACGAAGTCGCGGGCATCTGCTAGTGAACAATAATCATAAACATACAAATTACAAAGATATTAGTAATTTTGTTTGAACGCCCATACAAATCTATCGATCATTATGACCGACGACGTCATTAAATCGTACCATTTTGTATGGAGCGTTTTTCAGGGAACCGCGGCAACGCTTCAAATCTGACCCTTTAAATCCCTGTAGCTCCGAAAGTAATGATCGGAGATACCCTGTTACTTTTACAAAATTGCTTTACTATTAGCATACTCCTGATTTGTATACGATTTAAAAAACTGTCATCATCCTTATTGGACCTGTTACAGTTTCATTATAATTTATAAGTATAGATAGATATAGTTTCAATATAAATGTAGATACCTACTATATTTTTTTGATAAATAATACGATGTTTTAGGCATTGGATATGTTTTCTCCAGAAGACACGTGTTACACAGGGCAAGGCTCGCCTGCGTTTCAACCACCCGAAATTGCAAATGGAGCTGAACAATTCTCGGGCATTAAAGTTGATATATGGAGTAGTGGAGTCACATTGTAAGTATCTAGTTTTATCTTGAATTATGAATATTTATATGTATTGTTACTTCTCAGTGTATTCTTATAGGTACAACTATGATCTATTTCTACATTCTTCGACTTCGCACTTGGTCCGCGTAAAATTTAGTTTTTTTACAAATCCCTCGGGAATCATGGATTTTTCCGGAATGGAAAATAGCCATGTGTTAATCCAGAGTAAAATCTATTTCCATTCCAAATTTCTGCCAAATCGGTTCAATAGTTGCGGCGTTAAAGAGTAACAAACATCTATACAAACTTTCGCGTTTGTAATATTAGGAGGATTGCTACCATTTTTGGGGTTTCGTAGTCATCTAGAAATCCTCAGAGTATCGCTATGTGTCTGTCCGCAGTTAAGCTCCGAGACTATAGGTACTAGGAAGCTTTAGTTTAGCATATTATGTGTACTCGTACATTAAGCACAAAGTAATTTTCGCGATAATTTATATGTAAGTCATTGAAATTCCAGATAGTCAATGTAAGCTATCGTAAAAATTTAAGATGTGGTTGTAATTTACACTTTTTTTTTGCGGACGATGTTTGTCACTTAGTATACACTGAATATCAGTGTATACTAAGTGACGCCCACAACATAAAGAAGAAAGATTTGATTGTTTGTTTGCATTGAATAGGCTCTGAAACTACTAGATCTATATGAAAAATTCACCATTATTATTCATCTAACGTAGGCTATATTTTATCCTTGTACTCCTACGGGAATGAGAATTAAGCGGGTGAAACACCGAGGTATCGTATCCGCCAGTAATCGACAAATCTATATCTATATTAATATTTATAGGTGGAGTTGTATTGTAGGGGGTAATCTCTTGAAAATTTTGTTTATCTCTAGAAAGTCACATTATATGTGAGTGTTATAGGCTATATTTATTATATATCCGTATTCTCATGAGAACGGGAACTACGCGGGTGAAACAGCGGAGCTAAGTAATCGATAAATAAATTTTCTAATTACTGTTGCAATTAATATTATTTTAGCGCTTCGTGTATGCGTACCGAAGCACTAAGGTAATAATAATTGCGACAGTAATGAAATTGTAATATGTATGATGATATGAATTTATTTATAATATTGGCAGTGACTCACAAACTGCTGATTTAAATCTTGAGTGTGTCAATATTATAAACTGACCTAAATCCATTTAACAATGGAAAATTCCTTTTGTATTACAATGCTTGTAAGGAAATGTATCTCTATACCTAATGTATTCTTTGTATGGCTGTCAATTTATACAATATTATTCAGTATTCTACAATGCCACCTCTGTTTACTTCAGAATAGGTATGTATGGCAATGGAACTATTTTCTGTTTATGATTATCTAGCATATACTCGTGCAGTATGGTGTCAGTGATTGAATCATTTAGATTTTTCACTGTGTTTACGAAAACTTACATTATTCAAAGATATAGTACGGCATTCCACATTGCATCTAAGGCATTTTGGCATTGGCATCGCATTTTAGGATTATTAGGACTAAAACATCATGCACCTTAATAATGCAAATAAAGGGTAGCCAATGGTATCTGTTCTTGAATCGAAACCCGGAGACGTGGCCTAAACAATCACATCTATAATGTATTATTACGGTTTTAATAATTTTCATTACCGAATTTAACAAACGCAGGTCATAACCTGCCAGTGAACGAAACAAGACTGCTAGAAAAAGTTTGCGTCTTTCCTCAAATACGGGTATAAGAGGGCCACGCCCCCTTCCTATTTCTATTGCTAAAACCGTTAGCTTTAGCGTTTTCTGTTCTGTGTCGTGATTAGAAACCACATAGGCTAACCATGACCAACGAGGCAGTTGAGACGTCGTGTATCTTTGCAGATATAATATGACGACAGGGCGGTACCCTTTCGAAGGCGACAATGTGTATCGGCTATTGGAAGCGATCGGGCGGGGGGAACCCGCGCCGCCGCCGCAGAATCTGGCGCCTTCACTGCAAGCGCTTCTGATACACATGCTGAAGAGGAATCCCGATGAACGACCTAATGTGCAGGAGATTAGGCGGCACGAGTAAGTTAATAGATGTTGTCCTAATTAACTTTTTTCTTTGATTGTGCAATCTAGGCCATCTAGGCAATCTAGGCCATTTGTTTAAAAGACATCTCCTGTAAGACTTGGACATCAGCTTAAAGAGTGGTTCGGACTTAACAAAGGGATATTTGTGAAGTAATTGAGATCAATTCTCAGTCCTGTATGCCGACGCTTCTGTAAAGTACTGCTTAAGTCCAAATAGAGGAACTTGGATTCGCCGCCTAAGCCGCTATACAGAAGTTAGTGTTGGGCTAAGATGGCAACACCTGTAATTAAGTCACAGTGTACAGCATCATCAAGCAATCGGGAAACTTCACGACATCTTTTCGTCCGGAATTCCTCAGTGCCTGAAGAGAAAAGTCTTCGAACAGTGCGTGTTGCGAGTGATGACCTATGGTTCCGAGACTTGGTCGCTAACTATGAGTCTCATAAGAACGCTCAGAGTGACACAGTGGGCTATGGAACGAGCTATGCTAGGAGTATCTCTGCGTAATCGAATCAGATATGAGGAAATCCGCAGATGAACCAAAGTGACCGACATAGCTCAACGAGTCGCGGAGCTGAAGTGGCAATGGGCGGGGCACATAGTTCAAACAGAGATGGACGTTGGGGTCCCAAAGTGCTGGAATGGTGACCCCGCACCAGGTGGACTGACGACGTCAAGCGAGTCGCAGGGATTCGCTGGATGCAGAAGGCTCAGTATCGTGATGTCGTATGTACAGCATCAGCTGTAATATCCGCCAAAAAGTATAGTTTGGCCTGTGTGCCAGGTGGTATAGACCTATTAACCAATATCACCTTCAACCAATACGGTAACAGGTACTAGCTGAAAGTGGGAGGATTTTTTTTTTATTGATGTTGGCAATGGTTTGTTCGCAGCTGGGTTCGCTCGCGGCCGCCACTATTGTCGGGCGAGACGCTCGTGGGGCCTCGCTCGCGGCGCTCGGACGAACTGCACAGCTCCACCGTCATCCCCTACCTCGTGGAGCGACACTACGCTTCCGCGCACCACTTCTTCACGGAACGGGAGTTGCGACACGGTAAGGAGTACTGTGTGCCACAGCTTAATCTGCTCACGGCATCCGATGTTGGCGGTATTGTGCCTGGAGCGCTCAAAATCACTCCGCAACTGTATTGGCATCGCCTTTCTCAAACTATATTTAAGGTAAGTGGGAGTGCGAGTTGCGACACGGTGAGTGCGAGTTGCGACATGGTGAGTGCGAGTTGCGACATGGTGAGTAAAACTTTGTTCCGCATTAGGATTTGCATGTGGCGCCTAATAATCCAGACGCCAAGCTAGCCCAATAGCTACCGAGCAAGAGCTGCGACACGGTTAACATCACTTGTGTCACATCTGGATCCGCTCGCGACATCCAATGTTGTTGCTTGTTGTTGCTCGGCGCGCTCAGAAGAGCTGCGCAACTAACCTTCATCCTCTATCTCGTAAGTAAGACTTTACGCTTCCTCACAACAATTCTTTACCGAGCGGGAGTTGCGACACGGTAAGTAGAACTTTGTTTCACAGCTGGATTCGCTCGTGGCATCCGATGTTGGCCGATTTGTCGCTTACAACGATCAGAAGAAAGCGTCGCCATCTCTTTTCTGGGCGATCGACACACAACAGGATATTCGATATCGATTTTCTTCAGGCTATATAACATGCAATTGCGTCCTTGCTTTTAATTTATTATATATTAAAATATAATATCTTCTTCTTAATCGTACACTCTTGGCAGAGTGGTCGTGGTTGCAGCGATGAGCGACGCCTTCTGTGCAATGCTCCGCCACTTTTGGCAAAATATAATATAGAGATATAACTTATAAAATAGAGATTTAAATTCAACTGCAAGAAGATTTTAAACATGGCGAAAGAGTGACTTAATTCTCATGTAGTTATTAAAAATTTTCCATGTTATTTATCACTCAATAAGTGTCAGTTAATGTCAAGCATGCGTAAATTCATACATTTACATTATTTTCATAAACATTCGATATGTAATTATTTCATCCCCCTATTCATTGTAAATAATTTGCAGATTCTGGCGAATTTCGCAAAGCGGGTCAAGTCCGGGCTCGTATTTGCTCTATGAGTTAGGTTCGTAGCATGATAACGAGTTGTGTTGCCCAAATAAAAATATACTGTGTGCCCCGGTACTGTATATCAAAGTCCTAAATAAATTAATTTTTAACAGTGAAATGCGTTTAATAATATGAAACTAACTAAATATAATTACTAATCATACTAATTGTAGATATAAAGGCGAAAGTGTGTGTGTAAGACTGTATGTTTGATACTCCTTCACCGCAACTATTGAACCGATTTGGCTGATAATTTAGAATGGACCCTGAACTGATTTTACCCTGGATTAACAAAGGCTACTTTTTTAACACTCTTATAATATTAGCTTCACTTGTAACTATTTATGTAAGATAATCTTCGAATCTTAATTTGACACAGTCTTCGATTAGGATGAAATTTTGCACACGCTCTGAGTTCTGATGACAACCAATGACTATCTAAGAAACTAGTTATTACTTACAAATCCAATATGGCGGCCTCCACAAAATGGCGGACTGGCTGTTTGAAATCCACCCACATGATATGGATATCAAATGAAAGGGTTTTCTGGGGTTAAACTAAAACATAGTCACGTGACTTAAATCTAATATGGCGGACGTTCAAGATGGCAAACAGGCTATTTGAAATGCACCCCCATGATGGGTATAAAGCGCGTTTTTTAGTTTTTTAAACTACTCATGTTATTACCCGAAAAATCCATTTTCTACGGTGATTTGTGAAAAAAGAGATTTATGCTAGTTTAACAAATGAGTATGGATCACGCTATATCGTCGTAAATACGACAAAGAATTTGTTTGTGTCAATTAATATTACCTTAACATAACAGCATTTGATAAAGACATCGATTTCATTCTTGAGACATACTCGAAGAATACTTCTCATCCCAGAAATGAGAGATTCTTTTATACTTAATAGCTATCGTTCAGTCTAGATGTATTTAATTATTAATAATATTAGTCTAGATCATCGATTCCCAAAGTGGTCCAGGTGGACCCCCAGGGGACTACGAAAGACTCGGCGGGGTTCTACGATTCGTAAGCGGGAGTCTGCGAAAATTTATCTGGTTTCATATTGAATGGGGAGTTTTCTAAATAAAATATTTGTTAATTGATTGCTTCCTTGTGTTGTAAGTAGATATCAAACATTAAAGTTGGCTGAAATAATTCACAGTACAATCAATTAATTAATTAACAAAGTATAATCAATTCTCACTATTTAAAAAAAAGTTATGTTATGGTGGCTGTTAATTCAGCTGCAACGAAAATTTTCATAGGTGAATCTAAACAAGTTTTGGATATTAGCAGGGGGTCCACCGGAACCAGTTAAATTAGAAAGTATTCTGTGAGAAAAAAAGTTTGAAAACCTCTGGTCTAGATATATAACAAAGTCCATATAAAAGCAAAACATCTTCGTTTCTATGTGGACGCTAAATTCGGATTGCTCTAAAACACCAACGTTAACATATCAAGCTATCATGCAATATTTCAGCGTACGCTCAAACATTTGTTATGATTATATTTCGCAGTACAGAATTGTTTACGTTACAGAATTAGGTGACGGCGGCTCCCGGACTATGTCTACCGCGGAGCTGTCGGACGCTGAGTCGACGCAGTGCAAGCGGCGCTGGCATTCCTCCTGTGGGCGGCTGCCGTCTTGCCGGCTCACGTGATCCTCGCACAACTAACAACAAACCTTATTGAGCAAGTACATAGGAGCTATTTTTCATTGCCGCTCGCTGTCGAATCATGTTTTATGACTGTTTCTGTTGACTATACCTAACTCGATTGTAATACAATATACCACACGCAAGCCTTATTGTCCGAGAGCTGGTGAACATTTTTAGAGTATGTATTTGAAATTGTGCTTGTGTAATACTTATTGAGTTGTATCGGGATACAGAAATGCATTCCGGACTAAAGGGTGGCGGTCTGGTTAAAAAATTTAAGGGTTGATTAAAATTTTTTTATCAGACGTTTTACCATTACTTCAATATTTAATTTTGCCAGTCAATTGCAAAGAGAAAATAAAAAGATGTTCATTTTGATGGGAAACAATTTACTTCTTAATTTTGAGAGTTGATAAAGCTTCATCCTGTGCATTGCATTTTTGTAATCAGATATGAAAAAAAAGTAATTAAAGTTTCAAATGCCACAAATACCTTCTTAAAATTATGCACCAGCTCTTGTACTAAGTATCAAATACAGTTCAATAGACCTTGAGCCGCATATGTACATTGTTATTAATATAATTGATACATAGCTTATTAAGTATTTTGTACTGACATATTGTATCGATGTTTGTTAAATTGACTTGTATTTGGAAGATCGAAGCAATGGCGATGACTGGTGAAGCATGTCTAATGTGGATTAAATAATTTAAACATTGAACCAAAATCTGCTGTAGCCAGACATACCTTATATTTTTTGAGAGCCGAAAGTCTGTCAGCGTATGCTCCTACGGTAGCCAATTATAAGAGTTTAGATCCTGGTGGCTTTGTAAGATATCAGGTTTAAGGATCCCAATCTTCAACTGTCCAAATATAAAGTGTATTTTTTTTACATATTCCTCAACATAATATGAGAAGTCATGTCTTCAGTCGTCAATCATTTATTTTTATTAAGTCTTACTTTGAGGCTAAGTAGTGATGCGTGTAACGTGTAAGTATATTTATTTATATTTAGTTACACGGCAATTCTTAAACACCGTTACAAGATAGGCGTCCACTTATCAGCCTCGTACGTATCGGACGCATCGCTTCAAATAGGATTTTTAATTTTACGGTAAATAAAATCCATTCGATGCGATCCGCACGACGCGGATCAGTGGACGCATTTGTATGACTTTCTATACAAAGAATACTAAAATCTGTTTGATGCGATGAAAATTAAACAATAGTTGACACGAAGCTAAGTGTCTGGCGACTTAATTCCTCATGATATCCTGTACAAAATATAAAAAATACGTTTTATACTCAGACAATTTAGGATCTGGAACCTTAACACCTGCTACCAAAACCACTAGGATCCAATCTCCTTAATAGGCATATGGTAATCCAATACATATGGTAGGAGTAACTGACAAATCTTTGGCCCTTATAAATTCAGGCTTTTGCAGACTAACATTTTATATTTTTTAATTGCTTTATTCCTTGTTGATTTATAAAGTTTAAATGCTTAAACCATCATGCGCCATTATTGTTGAGGTATTTTAACTTGATACAAATTATGGAATAATTTACTATAGTCAATCTGTTCCCAGAAGCGCGGTTGGCTTTGGAATGTAGTAGATTTTGAGTGTATCATTAAACTGATGGTTGGTTTCGTTAATATTTAAAGTGCCTTTATAAACAAAGAGCCAGCGACAGACAGACAAATTTCATTTTATAAAAGCTGTAAGTTTGTCAACTCATGGCCCTGGTAAGTACGATAGAGAATTTGGACCGTGTTTACTTTGGGAAGTCGCTAGAGACCCTTAAAGTTTTACCTCACATTGTGTTTTTCAAAGGGTTGCCCTGTAGCTATGTGACTGACAATTAGGGATATAATTTCTAATATTATTGTACCGGGGAAAATATTTAAAAAATACACTTTGTGCTTAGACGATCAAGGATCTGGATCCTTAAATCCTACTAACTACGGTACAAACTCCATAAATGACTACTTTACTACTTGACAGACAGCGTGTTGGTATGTAAGGGCTTCTGCACATCACGTTTTTTAAACGCGCCGTCGATGCTCTTTTGAAGCGATACAAACGCGATGTTAACACGCGTGTGTATTAATACAAACGACAATAAACTGCTCTGTAGGATATAAGCGTGCCGTCGAAGCACGTTTCTAAAGCGCATGTCAAGCAACAAAGCGTCTAATAAACGTGGTGTGCACTGGCCCTAAAACTAAAACGAATCCTCAGTTTATACACACTTGATCTGATGATCTTGATTTTACGAATGTACCGAATGTACGAATTGGGGATTCGTAAGATCGCGACCGACTCGAGCTTCAACGCCAATTTACGAGTAAACGCGGGACAAGCGCGGATTTCGTGTGCTCGTTTTTTTGTCGGTCGTCTCTAGTGCTCTTTTAGACGGGAAGCCCTTAGAAATTGCTTAAATAGCTTATAGGCTAGGACTGACCACATTTCCATAAGCGAACCGGACTTTCATGAATAGATTGATTATACGTACAAATACTTTGATTGATTAATTGAATGATGTTATATTGTTATGTAACCAAATATTCGTCAAGTAAATGCTACTCAGGGTTGCATTATTTGAAGTTGCATTTCGCTACTCGCATTTAAAGAAATGTTGATGAATTAAACACAAAGTACTTTGGCTCCAAGATGTGAGGATCATGAACCCCACCGACGGATGTCATCCGAATGTTATCTATAGGATCCTCTAATTCCAATCTAGTAATTACAACTAATTACTAATTACAAATAAGTCTCAATAGTGCAACGGTTGTGGCTGAGTTCAAGGTCATACTTTCGAACCCCGTCCGTTGGACTAATGTCGTACCCCACAAGAAAGTCCTTCCAACTAATTGAAAGAGTAAGGGAATATTGGTAAATTAAAAAAAATACTAAAAATTGTTTTTAAAAACAAAAATAACAAGATTTCACAAAAGTGAATAAATAAAGGAAAAAAATTGTAACCTTATATCTTCTACTTCCGATGTTTAAAAAATAAATTATAAATAATAATTATTGCAGAAAATAATGAGATAAATAAAATACTACTTTTTTACTATCGCAGATTCATGAATTTAAAAGTTTTTTAAAAGAATACATTCCTACACTTAATATGTATTCTGTACAAATGTAAAAAACATAGTTTTTTACGTTTACGTAATGAATAATATACACTGGACATCTTGATGGCGTAATCATTGAAAAAGCAAAACATCGCGAGGTCATTTATAAAGTAAACTACAAAGATTTTAATGATGTCATACGCATTTTTAGCAATGTAAGGGTTCATTTACACGAGCAACACGTTGCCAACGATAGCTGGCAACTGCTACCGACGACTGTAGTCGACGGTAGCAGTTGCCGTTGACTGCCGCTAAGACGTCGGTGGCTGCAGTCGACTGCCGTCGACTGCCGCTGAGACGTCAGCGACTGCAGTCGACTGCCGTTGACTGCCTGCAGTCGTCGGTAGCAGTTGCTACTCGTGTAAATGTACCCTTACACATACCATGCGCTTGTAGCAGTCTGCGATGAACATTACAAATTCAATAGAACTGGAATTTGTAACACTTCAATTGAATTGGGACGTGTCAAAAGGATTACTTTGTAAACATTGTTCAATACAAACGTGATGGCAGAATAAAGTGGAATGAAGGTTCCTAAGTAATTTAGGTTTCGAAGGATGCCAAGATTAATGGCTACTTTTGTATTGTTAAAAAACCGGCATGTTGAGTCCACGGTTCAAGAACGCATCAATAAAGAACAAGCATAGTGTGATAAATTTTGAATACCTAACCTCATGAGCTTAAGCTTAATAATAGTTATTCCTGTGTCTACCTTCTATATATGCTCGGGAGTATTTCCCATAACTCCGAGGTGTTGACGAGTCCACTTATAGGAACCAAACCGCATACCTAATATTTTTATAACTAAAAAATAAAAACTTTTAAAAAATATTTAAAACTTTTATACAAAGTAATTCAAATAATTCCGACTATCCATGTAACACACGCCTTTATCCTATCCTTGCAATTTGAAATTTTAAAATTTGGCTACAACATAATTATAAGGATGCGTAAAAGGGACACATTTTAAGATCTAAATAAAAAGAAGAAAAGAAATATTATTTACTCCGAAATTTTAGATCACATGAAAAATGTTCTTAGAACATTTTTAATTTATTTTCGATAAAGAAAATAAATAA
This sequence comes from Bicyclus anynana, assembly GCF_947172395.1. Taxonomy (NCBI): domain Eukaryota; kingdom Metazoa; phylum Arthropoda; class Insecta; order Lepidoptera; family Nymphalidae; genus Bicyclus; species Bicyclus anynana. The sequence continues at coordinate 6,816,322 of NC_069089.1, read as the reverse complement.
CCTGAGAGTTATAGGAAATACTCCCCAGCACCCTGTATATACATCATTGGATCTTAGATCCTTTTTAAAAACAGCCCAACCATGACAGCTTCTTCATGATAGTTTAGATGTTCTTATGATTATTTAAGTCCCTTATTTAATTCAATCAGATGGCTGAAAACGAATCGATTTAAACGAAAAAAATTTTAATGTCAGGGGTTTGGAAAAAGTGTTATATTTATTAATGAATGTGTTTAAATACCATCGCGTACCAACCCAAATTACAAATGTATCTAACGAATTTAGCCTATCTTTGAGTAGCGTGGAACGAAACTAAATTACAGTTATTAGATTCTTGAGTCTCTGAGGTTAGACGAACAGACAGACAGTCATCGTTATACTATAAACTCAATAGTGTCTTATGTCCATTGATACTAAACTTAGGAACCCTTAAAATCTGAAAGTTTCGGCCTTGACTCTTTGAAAAATTCACCTTTTCAATTAGCTAATAACTCAGACCAATTATTGTATAGGACCTGCCTCGCTAGACGTTACTTTTCTGTCAAAGTATATGATCAACGATCTAATGCGATTATAAAAACTGTCTCTATAGAATCGATGTTAAATAGTTGTAATCGTGTTCGTCGGTTAAAGAGCTCCGTAAAAATACCGTTTTGTGTAATTGAATTGTGTATAAAACGGGCAAAAACTTCTAGTTTAGTATAAGATATATACAAAATCTAAGCTCGTTTTCCTCAAAAAATGACAGACGATTTTGTTTGTGACTATGGGTGCGATACAGGTCCTTCTATGTATAATTGGTCTGAGGCAAATAAGGATAGTTCATTAATAAATAACAATTTACATCTTGGCAATATTCTATGTCAAAAGCACAACTTCCATGCATCTATGTACAATAATGCATACGAGCATGGGTTTATTGTAAGGATTTTCAAAATTTTAACGTAGATTATTATATTATGGATTTTATAAAATTGTTCATGACCATTATTGCTAATTAGGTGTGAAAAAGAAGTAACTATTTTTATAATTATAAAGAGCAAAGTTTTTTAAATCGCTTCAAACTTTAATAATTATTTAAAGTCAATATTGTAATAACAAAATATATAAAATTAGGACAATAATATTGTAAAATAAAATGTAGTGCAATATTTTTCTTAACATTTATTAGATGTAGTGAAATGCGACTTCTTTTTGAACAAAAAAAAAGAAATATTTAAAAACAAAATGTAGTTGCTGTTGCAATAAACTAAACAGTGGCAATAAAATGTAGATTAAAAACACACGAAATTCTGTAATAAAAAAAAATAGTAACAATTTTTTTTTTAAATATTAACCTAAGAGTCAAAGGGGCTGTATCGTAAATGCCTAAAAGTAGTAATAGCTCGGTTGTACCAACGGAATACATTTTTCTATTCCATTGTCATACCGCTGCGCTGTGAAAAAAAAAGCAAGCAAGTGATATCTTCTCGTATAACCAACATTAACAAGTGTCTTATAAAGTAGTGATTTAATAGAAAAATAAAAAAGTTTCTTACTAATTACACATATGTACTTAAGTAATATATTCTAAACGCTCCGATTAATATATTCCTTACTAATTCTAGATATGGGTATTCTACTTTCGGAAGGGTTTCACTTGGGTTTTAACAGTAAGATGTGTACAGAAACGTTGTCTGTAAGTGGTTGATAAGCAGGTTTTTGGTAAACGGGTTTCGTTATCACACGCCTACCCCTGTATAAAATAATGTAGCAATGCGTTTCCTCTGTGCTGACACAGTACCCTGTTTACACACAGAAACGTGTTTGTGCACCTTACTACTGCATCCAAAGGTTGTCTTCCTGAAATAGAATAACTATAACATTATAAACATAACGATATAGCCCCTGTATAGCCTTTAGGTTTGCTAAAAACACTTAATTTTATCATCATGTGTGTTAGAGTTAAATGTTCATTTTTGTAAATGAGTAATTGCCTTATTATTAAACGTAGAAAATAGATCAATCTAATGAAAAGGTCCAATGGATAGGAAGGAAATTTTACTTATATTTAAATAGTTTATAGGTTAGTTGATCTTTTTTATTCCACGTTTATTAATAATGCGATTTTTAGAACATGTTGCAAACGAAATGTAATCGAGTGTTATTCATATTTCTCCTTGAATGTGACCAACGCAAAAATGAATTGAGCCATGTCAATAACTAGCTATGTCTCGCAGTTGCGTTTGCGTCTAAAATACAGAATGTCCCGTAATTATTATTAATGGATCAAACAGAAGTGGAAGATGAAGATACATCACTTAATTATGTAAAAATAATTGAGATATTTAGATGATGTATGTTTATTTTGGGACATCCTGTATATCGTTTATATTATTTTACGAGTTTGTCTTAAACATTTAGATTTTAAAAAATAATCATATGGACCAATTCACTTTTGTGATATTTACATTGAACAGGAGTACTGAATAATAATTATTATTACTATAAACTTTAGTGTTCCCATTTTGTGTTAAATGTTAGTATTTTATAATAAAAAAATTAACTCATGTTTTGTCCAAAAGTATCATCCTATAAGTATAAAGTTTGGAATTCATGTAGACAAATAATCTGAAATTCAAATTATTACAAACTTATCTCGTTATTCAAGACACCTCACTTTTTCGTCAATTATTAACTTTTGATAATTAACTGCATTCATTTTTATAATCTTAACGGTAATATTATGTATTTTTTCATTTAATTACTCTTAATTTATATAACTCATTACACATTCACATTATTACGTTAGTTAACATAATATTAAAAAAATTATTTATGATTTCTGTCTTTTTACTCGTAGTACACTCAAAGGCTTAAGTTGGTCCCGTCCATCTCATTTGGAGATCTGCCGCGTGGTCTAATTCTCTCAACTCTTCTTTGAACAACAAGATGTTCATTCTAGATACGTATGGGAGCTTGTACCCAGTGGTGTAATTGTAAACCATCTGAGGCGTGGCGTATTCATTGGATGGGCTCCCAGAAATATCGTCACATTTTTTTAAATGTTAGATTACTTTTGTGCTTATGACCTCGCACGCTATGAACCCTTATAGTCTGGCAAGTTCGTTGATGACACTGCCATGATATGCGGGCGACGGGGGGAAAGACTGCGCGGGTGTGGAATCGTGCGTGCGGGGTAGTGAGGTGCATCTGTCGTGGGTTTTTCATTCATCGCTACACGCCCCCCGGCCCGCGCGGACAAAGTTGCCAAGCTATGTGCTCGTGGCATTTTTCCACTCCACCACTCTGTAGTTACGCCAATGCTTGTTCCCTAGATGATAGTTACTTGTTAGTGTGATATGCTGTCTGATAATATTATTTATCCTAAAAATCTCAAAACACCAAGCGAAGGTTGAATCACGAAGTCTAAATTGTGTAGTCAAATTACATATACATTAGTTATCTTGAGATCATTTTCAAACAAGTTCATATCTATTTAAAATATAACCTGCAATTTATGAATAGCTATTGAATGGAATTGTACAAGAGCATTCTTTCATAAATGCAGCGCACTGTACCTTCAATAAAGGCCTAGTTCCCATTGTTGGATTCCACGGCCATTGTATCGGTACACAGCGAATTACTTGACACCGCATAATACGTACAGGCTTATTGGAATTGGAACGTTATTTATAACTATGTTTAGAGCCGTGATAGCCCAATGGATATGACCTCTGCTTCCGATTCCGGAGAGTGTGAGTTCGAATCCGGTACGGGGCATGCACCTCCAACTTTTCAATTGTGTGCATTTTAAGAAATTAAATATCACTGTGTCTCAAACGGTGAGGGAAAAACATCGTGAGAAAACCTGCATACCAGAGAATTTTCTTAATTCTCTGCGTGTGTGAAGTCTGCCGATCCGCATTGGGCCAGCGTGGTAGACTATTGGCCTAACCATTCTCATTCTGAGAGGAGACTCGAGCTCAGCAGTGAGCCGAATATGGGTTGAAAATGATGAACCCAGTCAAACTTCGCTTGACTTGTTCCACTTGACAACTTCACTCTTGGCTGGTACAGTTGAAAAGCAACCAATAAGTTATCGTCAACTAACAGAAACTTTAGCCGCTTCTGTAATAGATTATTTTTGGCACCTTAACACATTCGCACACTGTGCTTGGCAATTTCGTTGGGGGCGTGTAGCGATGAATGAATAGTCCACGACTGATGCACGTCACTTTCCCACACGCACGATTCCACACCCGCGCAGTGTCTCCCCCTGTCGCCCGCATATCATGGGAGTGTTATCAACGAACTTGCCAGACTATAAAAAAATCATCCCCACTACATGCATGTAGTGATAGCCCAAAAAACAACGTTTTTAATTGATATACTCATGTTAAATTACAGCTTTAAGTGCGAGTGTGAAAGTAATAAAAATTGGTTTTCATTTTTTCCCTTTTAAAGCGTCACATCTGTTTATTTTTTCATTAGTATATCATATTTTCCGGTAGGTAGGGGTCATTTGATAATTACTAGCTATAGCCATCTATGTTTTGCATTTTATGTAAACAAAATCGGCTTAGTGTCTGAATTTACTTATTTTGTTGTGAAATAATCATGTTAATGCAGTTATATGAATAGGCTGTATTTTTAGCCACGTAATGAGATTTACCATATAAGTAATTTTCCTTTGAAATAAATTATTCAGTTTTGTAGCGATATTTAGGAATTTTGACGAAAAAGTGAGGTGATCGTTTCCTTGTACCCAAATTGTTGTGTGACGCTTGACGGACGTACTCGTATGTGCACACTGCACAGTGCCTGAACTGATTATGAGCAATCTAATACGGATTACATACAAAAAAATATTAATATATTGTAAATAAAATGTCATAAGAATTGTATGTTGGTACTTTCATTTATCACCTTAACCTTAATACATACTAGTAGATAACTATTGTTTACAGGCAAAGTTAGTCGAAATTATTTCAGATATTCTCTGCATTATAGATTTATTTTCATTTTAATTCTCAACATGTGAGCCCTTGCAATACGTACAATCTCACCTGATGTGATGATAGATGATGTGATGATAGTGATGATGCAATCTAAGATGGAAGCGGCCTAACTTGTTAGGAGGAGGATGAAAATCCACACCCCTTTCGGTTTCTACACGACATCGTACCGGAACGCTAAATCGCTTAGCATGCGATTTCGAAAGGTACCTGCTGGTGAAAACCTGCCTTAGATAAATAAAGGAAACTATCGAATTCCCTAACCAGCTTTATACCTACAGTCAACATAGTTTTTATTCCAGTAGGAATATCCCCAACAGTTACTAATTCAAAATATTCTGGTATTTTTTACTTACTTTTAGGACTGTAAGGGGTTACAAACTTTTTTAGGTGTGTAAGTAAATTCCAATACACATTCAGAAACAAGAGATAACCGTGTCGCAAGCCATTCACGACACCATTCCCAGCGACAATGTGCGGAAGTGCGCGGAGTGGCCGCAAAGCACCTTCCGCCATATCAGGCGTCAGGCGTCAGGCGTCACCAACTAGACCACTGTGTCAGGCCATACCGCGGAATAACTTGTCGCAATATATTATTATTATTATTTTCATAATTATCAGCGTATAAGGGCCCACTACTGGGCCGGGCTTCTCTCCTTATAGGAGAGGGGATATGGAGCTTATGGAGAATATCGTTCATAACCACTATCAGATTTTATTGAATGACTGGGACCGACGCGTTTCTTAAGCTAGGGTTCCGCCGAAAATTTATGAAACAAAAAGGGTTCCGAAGTCAAAAGAATTCGGGAACCGCTACGCTATCACCGCCGCATACTATGGACACAGTATACAATATGTATATAAAAAAAAATACAATATATTTATATGTTTACTCTACTATGGACCATATCGTTTACCTAACAGTAGGTACGTACCTAGTCTAGCCATAGTGTAACGCGTGAAGAATCTCGCTCGCTCCGTTATCGTTTTGGAAAAACTGGTCAGTGAGGCGGTTAGAAATTATTTTGAATTTGTCGCTATGTGATCACTTGCATCCTGCGTGAATTAGTGGAAACAGAGAGGTACCTACCTAATGACTTGGTGTTTAAGTACAAGGTATAAGTTGATACTTTAATGTAGGTACTATTTTTAATTTTTGCTCCAGATGTACCTACCAGGCGATGACTCATTAATTTTACGAGTTCACTTACAATGTAAGTAAGTACCTATAGGTAAATCATCATTATCAGCCGATGGACGTCCACTGCTTGACATAGGCCTCTTGCATGGACTTCCAAGCACAACAGTCTCGGGAGTTCGAGAAGCCCCCTAGTAAGGGGTCGACTAACACTAGTGTGGGGTCGCCATTCCAGCACCTTGGGATCCCAACGGCAATTTTAACCACGTGGCCCATTGCCACTTCAACTTCGCGACTCGCTAAGCTATGTCAGTGACTTTGGTTCGTTAGCATATCTCCATATTACTGATTCGTTCACGCAGAGAAACTCGAAGCATAGCTCGCTCCATCGCCCGCTGATATAGGCACAAAATACATAAAGGTAAGTAAATAACTACTGGTAAAGTTAAAGTCTGGAAAGTATTTTTGGCAAATAAAAAGTTGTGAAAAGACGACTTGTGCCAGCGAAAGAAATTTTAATACTTTTTTTATTCTGTACAAGTTAGACCTGGACTACAATCTCACCTGATGGTAAGTGATGATGCAATCTAAGATGGAAGCAGGCTAACTTGTTAGGAGTAGGATGAAAATCCACACCCCTTTCGGTTTCTATACGACATTGTACTGGTAAGCTATATCGCTTGGCGGTACGTCTTTGCCGGTAGAGTGGTAACTAGCTACGGCCGAAGCCTCCCACCAGCCAGACCTTAACCAATTAAGAAAACCTCAATCGGTCCAGCTGGATCTAGGCCCTTGATACCTGCTACCTCCCAAAACCACCACGAACCAATCACCATAGTTGCCTAACGTAGGTATTGACTAAAAAGCTTAAATAAATAAAAATAAAAATAAAAAAGCCTTTTATTTCCAGTACAAACATATACACTTTTGTGAGAATTACCTACTTTTAAAAATTAATATGTAACTATTCTATGGTATTTATTTAAAAAAAAACTATATTTTGCTGGAACCCCCCTCAGGTAAAGGCCTCCTCCAAAGATTTCCATTTTTCCCGGTCTATAGCGATTTGAAGCCATTGTGGGCCTGCATTTTTTTTAATATCATCGTCCCATCTAGAGTATGGTCTACCTCTGTAGCGTTTGCCCGCTGGACCTTTCCATGATGTCACGGTTTTGGTCCATCTTTTGTCTTTGAGTCTGGCTATATGCCCAGCCCAGTATAAAAAGCTTAAATAAGAAGAAGAAAGTCTGGCCATCTCATACTCTTTTCCAACATCGAGTATACAGATACCCAATAGATACTCTTTTAGAAGAAAAACAGGTTAATTTTAATAAATACCAATCACATATTTGTAATTAATCAATTAGTATATGGTTTGTACAAGTTTTATTAGATAGAGTTTCTTAAATATGTGCAAGCATAAGTAGCTCTCCAAGATGTTACCTACTTACGTAGGTAGGTACTAGCTAGGTCGTGAAAGGATGTGCCGAGGATAGCGGCTAGTCGCTTTGGTCCTTGACTCAGCAATAAACACAGTTACAATGTTATACAAGTTATTTAGCACACAATCATCGAAATTTTAACATCTGTGTGTTATGTGTTATGTAATTTTAACAAACTAAATAGGTATATACTTACATCAATGATTTAATAAATTATAATTGACTTACATAAATACCTACTAAGTATCAATGTCCTGTAGTTTCAGGCTTAGGTTACACGAAACTAATTAGCCTATAGTTTCATAATGATCATCTACAGCAACCCATATTCGGCTCACTGTTGAGCACGAGACTCCTCTCAGAATGAGAGGGGTTAGGCCAATAATCCACGCTGGTCCAATGCGGATTGGCAGATTTCACACATCTAGAGAATTAAGAAAATTCTCAGGTATGCAGGTTTCCTTACGATGTTTTCCTTCATCATTTGAGATACTTGTTATTTAATTTCTTAAAATACATATAAATGAAAAGTTGGAGGTGCATGCCCTGAATTGGATTCGAACCTACACCCTCCAAATCGAAGGCAGAGGTTATATCCACTGGGGCTATCACGGCACCTCAGCCCATAGTTTAATGAACTATAAGTAATTACTAATCATATAGAGAGGTAATTAATATCCCGGAACTTTTGTTTTGTTAGTTTGATCCACATCCAAATAAATGAATTTAATACCAACAAGAGAGTTACTGATAAATTTATGAAGCACAGACAGACATTTCATATTACATTTGCAGAATTACATTATTGTGGCATCTTGTAAGTTGTAAGTGATATTTGCTAAGGACTTCCAACTGTCATGGGTTCAACTAAATGCCAACGCCATATAGGTCTATGGAACTTCTACAAATAGATGAGTATGTACTTTGTAGCGTGATACAGCGATGTTTGGTCAAGGATGCTTTTAAATTTTAGTGGATTTATAACTTATACGTATATCATCAAAAATATACGTCATATATTGTAAGGTAGTGTCTAACTTTACTTTTATTACAAACTAGCGGACCCGGTCAAGCTTCGCTTTGACTTATGTGCACGCACTTCCCTATCCCTACTCTACACTACTCTACCCCTACCGTACCCTACCCTACCCCTACCCTTACCCCTTGACTCTTAAACATCTGTATGGGAAATAGAAATGGGATGTTTTTATGGCTTTCCACGTAATTGTTCTAATTTTTCTCACCTTATAAACCTTCCTTATACCTCCACGAGCATTTCAAGACCAAGAAAAGATAAATCCGTTCAGCTGTTCAATCGTATAATTTTTTCAAATTAAAATTAATAATTTTAATTTTAAAAATTATATGATTCGTACTGACTTCCGTCATCAGTCGTTTATTTAGAAATAGCCAGGTTTTGCGAAACTTTGTCATAGGTTACACAAGCTAATAGTAGTGTAGTTTTATTGCGTATGGGTATAAATTAAAAATCAACTGTTTTGTGGCTTACAACCTAAATAATATCTAACCTCGAATCTACCTACCTAAGTTATGGGGAAGTCATCAATTTGATTCTATAGCTTTAACTAATTAAGAAAATGCATATTTAAATTAGAGAATCATTGTCATTATCAAAGCGGAACTATTTTAGGTTAGATCGATGAACAATATGAAATATAAATGAACAATACCTCATCGTTCGATCATAACTAGCTGTATAAGTAGTTCCTCAGTGGGTAACTATTGTTCTTGTCGTTTTTTAATGATGTTAAAGTTCAGATAGACTGATCAATAGTTGACGAACCATAGATAGCGTAGTGAAAGCAATACCTGGTACCTACCTGTGTAATTCCATTGTAATCTGCAATTCGATCCCGAACGGTAACTTACTTACCGTCTTGGAGCCTATTGTTCTTCGCGTCTTTACCATTTAGACTTTAAGAGCATTGGTTCCCAAAGTGGTCCACAGGAGACTCAACTGGGGTCTACGTTGCCGTGAGAAAAAAATGGGGATTCACGGTTTTTAAGCGGCTAAACTTTACCTAGTTTCATACTGAATTGGGCGTTTTTTAAATTTGATTTATTTAAAAAAGTAAGAATTTATTGGATCTTTGTGCTGTGGCTGTTGAGTTGTTAAATGATCAACAATAAAGTTGGATCGAATCAATTTTTCAATTGGTCAATTTTGCTTTTTACTTCCACTCACTGCACAATAAGGTAATTATTTAATTCAGCAATCAATTTTCACTTTTTTTTCGTAAACTGATAAATATCAGTTTCTATATTTAAATAGGTATAACATATTTTTCGAATTTTGGGAAATGGTAATATGGCAAGGGGCCACCGCAACTAATTAAAATTTGAGACTGGTCTATGGGAAAATAATGTTTGGGAACCTCTGATTTAGAGTGATTGGCATTTTAAAATTGAAACCTGTTTGAAGTTTAGGTAACGCCTCTTACAGATTTGTTACAGATGCGTTTTCTTTTCAACAATTGTTTTATTGCGTTTTATGTAATGGCCGCGAGGTTTATCGACAATCTGCATGATTATAACGTTGTCCGAATGGGGCATCGAGTTCTTTTTAGTTACGACATCCGGAGATTTAGAAGGCATGGACGTTCCTATGACGAATGTGTTCTGACTCGCTACAGATTAGCGTATTTTTAGATAGAATATGAATGCACTTACCTAAAAGTTTCAAGCATTTCAGTCTTCAGTAATGGGTAGGTTATTAGGACAGATTTTCGTGATTAATCTCGTTTGGAGAAGATGGTACTGCCGTCATACTTGTTTCTACCGCCAATACTATTTATTTTCCAACCTGATGGCTGTTAAAGCTGCCTGTGAAATCACATATATGTGAGACTTCGCACTGGGAGTAACGCAATGAAATGAAAAATTTGAAATTGGAACGAAATGCAGCGTTCTTGTCTATGGAATGCGTAATTTTTTTTTATTTGATGTTAATTGAGTTGCAAGCTGCGTCTGCAAAAATAATAATAACATTGAATACTCTACTGAATTATTTTATTTTCTCGAAATCGTAGTGAAAAGTATAGTGTAACATGCAGGGCTAAACCCGGTTTCTATTTAGCGGCCCTTGCCTTACGGCTCGTGCCCTAAAAATACGTCGTATGTAATGGGTTTTTTTAGCCCCTTGTATAACAATCTACTAATGTTCATCATACTCTTGGTTATGCAAAGAAGTGTTATCGTGTCGGTTGTTTACTATTTTTTATAGATTCCATTCAACTGAATAGTTTGAAATATTTGCACGCAATAGCGTCACATTCCGATCTCGATATAGAAGCGAAAAATTATTCTCTTGTCACTTGTTCTCTTGATAATGATCTAAACATCTTAAGAAGTCTAGTGGGTCAAAATCAGCATGTTTATCTTTGGCTCGCCATCAAAATCTCAAACGGTCGGATGTTCCAAGTTATAATGTTACGTAACTGAAGACTTGTGAGTTTAATTTGCGTGCCATCAATTCGTGATCAGTTTAACCTTTTGCTGCCACAGTATTTCATTATACCTACCTGCCTGTATCATATGTGATCTTTGATATATTACTCGTATGTTTTATTTAATTGATTAAGGTGTTTTATTCACTATTATACCTACCCGTATCATAATGGATTCAGTGATATAGGTATTGCTCGTATGTTATTTTGTACTTCTTGTTATTGATTACTTTACAGTATTACATTATGATCCCATAAAAACAGCTGTTATATTATTAAAAATTATTGTGAATGTAGGTAGGCCTTCCTACAACTACAGAACCTCGAACACTTAATTAATATTTAAATCATTTTAACCGATTTCCAAAAGGGGGAGGTTCTTTATTTGGCTAAGTAGGTATATGTTTTTTATCGTTGTTTTACTTGTTTTTTTCGTAAAGTATTCAATTATTAATAATAACTTACCTATTATATCTACTCTAATAGCGCTAGCGGACACCTGCGACTCCGTCTATGTTAAATTGTTTTTCACCAGAGAACATATTTTTTTCTGGGATAAAAGTAACCTAGTGTTAACCCTGGGTCTATCACCATTCAAAATCACAGCCAATTATGCGGAGTGAAGGAATGACAAAGATACACAATTATACACAAACTTTGTCCTTTAACATTTATTCATTAATGGGATATCCAATTTTATTATTTGTTTTTTTTTTTACTTTCAAACTAATTTATATAAATATGTTCACTAAGTTCTTTTTAAATTAATAGTGCGCTGTTATAGTCATTAGTTTATTGCATATTAGTATTGGTTATGCAAACAACCACACATAACAACCGGCAGGAGGAAATAGCGTGCTCTCGCTGTTTATACATATGGGTCACGATCATGGGCACGGAACTACTACTACATGATAGATCGGAAGCTAGGAAGTGGGCACTAATTTATACATATGGGTCACGATCATGGGCACGGAACTACTACTACATGGTGGATATAGGAAGCTAGGAAGTGGGCACTAATTTATACATATGAGTCACGATCATGGGCATGGAACTAATACTACATGGTAGATCGGAAGCTAGGAAGTGGGCACTAATTTTTACATATGGATCACGATCATGGGCACGGAACTACTACTACATGGTGGATATAGGAAGCTAGGAAGTGGGCACTAATTTATACATATGGGTCACGATCATGGGCATGGAACTACTACTACATGGTAGATCGGAAGCTAGGAAGTGGGCACTAATTTTTACATATGGATCACGATCATGGGCACGGAACTACTACTACATGGTGGATATAGGAAGCTAGGAAGTGGGCACTAATTTATACATATGGGTCACGATCATGGGCATGGAACTACTACTACATGGTAGATCGGAAGCTAGGAAGTGGGCACTAATTTTTACATATGGATCACGATCATGGGCACGGAACTACTACTACATGGTAGATCGGAAGCTAGGAAGTGGGCACTAATTTTTACATATGGATCACGATCATGGGCACGGAACTACTACTACATGGTGGATATAGGAAGCTAGTAAGTGGGCACTAATTTATACATATGGGTCACGATCATGGGCATGGAACTACTACTACATGGTAGATCGGAAGCTAGGAAGTGGGCACTAATTTATACATATGGGTCACGATCATGGGCACGGAATTACTACTACATGATAGATTAGAAGCTAAGAAGTGGGCACTAAGTTAATTAATTCATAAGCATCTCATTCCTAAGAAGACATTTACCGATAGGTAGGTGCATAAAATACTAATAATAATCGAATATTATTGATAATAATCTATATTATCAATAATATACAATGATACTAATATTATAATTAGGTGAAATTTTTTGTGTGTTTGTAAGTATGTTTGTTCTTCCTTTACGCTGCGGTTTGGCTGAAATTTGATTTTACTCAAGCTACTTTTCATCCGAGTAAAAATCACCGTTCCCATGGGATTTGTGATAAACAGAATTTCACGCGAACGAAGGCGCGGGCGTCCGCTAGTTTACTTAACATATAAGGGCTAGATGCTGTAAATAATTATGTTAGCCTGGTAAGTCTGTTTTAATAATAGATGTAATAAGTTATATTATCCCGTATAGATCCCGTAGATAGTATCTCGTTCTTGGCTCTCCCGTAAATAGATTAGGTACCTTTAGGAAAAAAATCTCGTTGTGAGATACCCGACTTACTAGGGGTACCTACCTCCTGAAAACGAACTTTCATTTAGGTACACTTGTTCTAAATCATGTATTTTGTGTCTTGTATCTGTATTCCAAATACTTGTATCACAACTCTATTTGTATATAGGTACATACATTTCTTTATATTATTTAGCATAATATAAATTAATCACTTTTTGTTGCGAACAAATTACCAACGATCAACTGCTATCATTTGTTACTCATACAAACCTACTTACTTACGTACTTACCTAATGATCGCAATAACTTATCACGCTCTGCCTTGCCACTGAAATACTCGTCTCGATAGTTAGTGTAATTGTTAATGAGATTTGGTTTATTTTTCAATGCAAACTGATGGGAGAGTTCGTTGGTAATATAATGTATGAAATAAGTAGATAATTATATGTAGTGAAATAAAATATAAGTCCCTGTAAATATTAGTGCAGACGTTCGAAATTTATGAGTGTACATGGGTACATTTCGAATTATCCATTTTCATTTATATGTATAGATTAAAATGATTCCACTTCGAATAGCCACTGCTAACTCTGTACTAAGTATATCTCAATATGCAATAATAAATTCAAATTTCATTTAAGTATTTCAAGTTCACAAATATTATTGAAACTTTAGTCCAAAATTTAAAATAGGTAGCATCCCTTACAATGTCTACTAGGTTTTATTCTCGGTGCAGGTCGTAGGTCGCGATGCGCCTGCGGTGGCGGAGGTTTTACATAATTTGTTTCTAGGGTTACCATTTAGGCTCTACAATTAGAATTCAAATAAATGATCATAATGTAGCAACTTTTATTTCTAAATAATTAAAGTCGTTATTTCATTACAAAAGATAGATTAGCTCTTTTCTACTCTTGGCCTCTGATCACGGGGTGTGTCGATTCTCTTTCTACAAACGCTAAATGCTTTCATTTCTTTCTCATTGTGTAAGTGCCGTAGAGAGTTATTAATGGGAACTCATCGGCGTCCGGGGGTTTCGTGCAAGTGCAGAAGCAAATATCGCCTGATGGTGCCCGAAGGCAGAAGATGTGGACGAAACTACTCTAAGGGCGTTTCCTTTATTTAACTAGTAAGTTGGAGTAACTTACTAGTTAAATAAATCTGCATTTAAAATAAAGTACCTATAAAAATGTATAAGAGATATAAAAATACTATAGTACTGTAAATATGATATATATGAATGAATGAATGAATGAATGAATGAATGATATTTTATTCATGAAAATGTAGGTTTAACATGATGGTACATATTATACAATTGAGCCTTTATACATTTTACCATAACTGGTGTATGAATTATCTTAAATAATTAAATACATTTGAATGAAGAAAAAAAAAGAATCTAAATTAATACAATGTCACACTTAGAAAATAATAAGTTAGAAAATGTCCATGTCCATAAAATAATCTTGAATGTCATAATAACTTTTTTTTAATAATAATTTATAAATTTTACATTTAAATATTGACCAGGGCATCTCTTTTAGACTATGAGGAAGTTTATTATATATTTTTATTGCCATACAAAAAGAACTCTTGGCATATATTGTCAATCTTGTGGGAGGTCTAACCAATTTATTTTTGCGGCATGTTCTCAGATTTGCGTTGTTGGTGTGAATAGAGAATAGACTAGGGTTTCTTTTTACAAAAAGAAGCATTTGATATATGTACTGACTAGGTAATGGAAGAATTTCAAGTTTTTTAAATAAGGGTTTGCAGCTATCCAAAAAGTGCGCTCCGTACATAGACCGAATACATGCTTTCTGACGTATAAATGCTCGATTAGCATCTACTGAATTGCCCCACAAGATTAATCCATATTGCAGTATGGACGATACATAACCATGATACGCTAGTAAGGCAGTCTTTAAATTTGAGGTTCGACTAAGCCGTCTCAGGACATAGGTGAATCGGTCTAATTTTATACATAGTTTGTCCACATGGTCCTTCCAATTACAGTGTTTGTCTAATAAGAGGCCGAGGAATGATACAGTATCTACTTCTTCTATTGGCATTTGATCATATACAATACATAGATTTGATGGAGTACTATTGTAGGTCAGAAATTGAACACATTTAGTTTTTGTTGTATTAACTGATAGGTTATTAGCTTCCAGCCAATCCTTAGTTTTCTGTAATGTGGTGTTAATTTCGTTTTGAAGCATGTTTTTGTCTTTGCATTTAATTGTAATTGTAGTATCATCTGCGTATAGAATGCAGTCATGAGGGATGTGTTCTGGTAAATCGTTATATATATACATGTACCTGTATTTCTTGCTTTACTTATCAATATTATATAAGTAAAGTAAGAAATACCTAGTTATATGATCTAAAATTATAATTAGGTACCGGGAAATTTGTTTGCCGGATGGGCATTCCATGCCATAGCGGTATGAAATAGAAACGAGGAAGTTAAACTAAAAAAATTGGCGGAATGTCAATCATAAAATGTTTACGTAGGAACATACTCGTATCTTAGACACGTAGGTATATCGAAAACATGTCTGCATCTCTTCATCTGTGCATTGGGACAAATGAATTTCTATTATTACCATCATCATCATCATCAGCCATTATGTATCCACTGCTGTACCTTTTTTTTTGCATCCAATCGATGCCTAGCTAGTTTTATAGTACAATAATCGTATATTATAAAAAGTTTAACATTATTATTTTAGTAGTCCACTGCAGTGTTAATCTTTGTCATTATAGGAGAGGGGCTTATAGTTTAGACTAATCAATCAATGCTGGTTGGTGGGCTTAACACACTATGATCCTCACGCTACTGCTCGCCCTGCTTCGACTACTTCAAAATCCGATGAAATAGGGGGCGGTGGGAGATGAGGAGAATGACATGCGGCAGTGCGAGAAACGTGGTCACACTACGTCTCTGCCTCCTTTCCTCGCTACTTCCCTTGTTATTCGTCAAGTGTGAGACAGACCCGTAAGATGATAACATAGGACTCTGTAGTGATGGCTTAACGTGCTAGCTAGAGATGTGACACCAACAGCTTTCCTACCAAGCTGCTACTTATGAGGAGTATTTTTTATTGCTAATTCGTTATCAACCCATATTTGGCTCACTGCTGAGCTCGAGTCTCCTCTCAGAATGAGAGGGGTTAGGCCTTAGTCCACCACGCTGGCCCAATGCGGATTGGCAGACTTCACACACGCAGAGAATTAAGAAAATTCTCTGGTATGCAGGTTTCCTCACTATGTTTTCCTTCACCGTTTGAGACACGTGATATTTAATTTCTTAAAATGCTCACAACTGAAAAGTTGGAGGTGCATGCCCCGGACCGGATTCGAACCCACACCCTCCGGAATCGGAGGCGGAGGTCATATCCACTAGGCTATCACGCCTCTCATTGCTAATACTGATTACTATATTAATTTACGTAATTACTGTATTGCTAATTACTGATTATTATATTAATTTACGTAATTGTTGTTAGTGTTAAATTTTGAAATACAAATTATGAAAAAAGTTTGTATATGCCAAGTATAGCTTGTCAAGGAGACGTGTGACTGTTTTTTTATGGGTTGCACCGGCTTCACACGTTACTTGTAAAGACTTACTCTGGTTAGTCTTTGAGTCTAAGTAAACGTTGCCCAATATTTTAGACTAAAGTTCAAGTTAACATTTTATTGATAGCTGCAACTATTAGCATCTACGGAACTTGCTTCAAAAAACAAATGATGACCCTAGTTGAGAGAAGGGTTCGTTCGTGATATACCAGTGAAAGCTGGTTACCTAATCTAGGCTTGCCTCCCGGCCTGCGAAACGACAGAATTAATATATCACTGGCAATCCGTCAACGTCTGATCACTAGTACCTAGATATTACTCGGACGGATTAGCTAAGCAGAGAACTAGCTATATTGGTAGACTTCTTACTTTTTTATTAACCAACTTTAATATAAGAGGTTCTGTTCATGACCGGTAAACATGTATGTATGTGTATAAAGTTTTCGTATAAACTACTAAGTCGATTTAAAAGATGCTTTTGATATTTAAATGCATATTTCTCAAGAAAGGGTATGGAACTAAGCAAATTGGGAACCGGTCCTATTTCCCCTGAAAATTTAGTAGGTCGACGAGTATATCGTTAAAAATCTTAACACTTAACACATATTAGTAGAATATAATATCACGATTATCGTGCTGGAATGGAGACCCCGTACCTATCTGAAAGCGCAGGGCTAGTCGACCATAACTCTGGTAGACCGACGACATCAAGCGGGTTACAGCGAGCTGAATGCAGATGGCTCAAGGTCAAGACCGTAAAGTTTGGATCCTTGACCCTTAGGTACAAAAGGCTGTAGTTCAAAATGATGATGATGAGAATATCTTTGAAATGGTTAATAAATGAACATTCGTCTTAAATGGAGTTTAAAATACAGCGCAGTTAAATTTTTATTAAGTAAAATCTGAATGACCAGGCAGCTGTGATTGTTTCCTTGTGGCTCAAGTACTCGTCAGTTCACATGTTCGAGCCGAATGACATTAAATTCATCATCCTTTTACCCAAGCATTATTTAAACTTAGATTTCTTAGAGAAGTTGTTGTGATACCTAACCTAATCTGCTATTATTAGCGATCTAAGTAATAACTCTACCCGCCCTTCTACATGAGGCATACAAATGATTCACCCAACGCTAAATACGCCCCTGGGCGCCGGAGTTATGAAATCAAATAATATAAAGCGTGTTGTAAGAACAAAGTTATCCACGACCTTCGGCAGCCGTGAGAATCATCGTTCTGCGTGCGACCAAACATTGTCTCCGACTTGAATAATCGACAACAGTTCTGCACATGATGCAAGCACAGCACGAAAACAATGATTATTTTTGCACGGTCGCGTGCGGGAGTGTTATAATACCTGCATTCTATTTCGATTTCCTTGCGTTTGATCCACGTTTACGTGTTAAATAGTCTTCTAAATAAATCTATACTAATATTATAAAGCTGAAGAGTTGGTTTGTTTGTTTGATTGAACATGCTAATCTCGGGAACTACTGGTCCGATTTTACTGCTACTTTGATACTGGAAGAGCCGTGATAGCCCAGTGGATATGACCTCTGCCTCCGATTCCGGAGGGCGTGGGTTCGAATCCGGTCCGGGGCATGCACCTCCAACTTTTCAGTTGTGTGCATTTTAAGAAATTAAATACCACGTGTCTCAATCGGTGAAGGGAAACATCGTGAGGAAACTTGCATACCAGAGAATTATCTTAATTCTCTGCGTCTATTGGCCTAACCCCTCTCATTCTGAGAGGAGACTCGAGCTCAGCAGTGAGCCGAATATGGGTTGATGACGGTACTGGTCCGATTTGAAAATTTTTTTCAGTGTTAGATAGCCCATTTATAGTGGAAAGCTATAAGCTATATAGCTTCAAGTAAATCTGCTCGCTAGAATGCTTGCCAGAACGCTCGATAAAAAGCTCGCTAAAATGTTGTCGTATTTTTCTGTGACGTAACATTCGCATGAATGCTCATTACAAGTGAGTGCTCCAGTCTATCAGCACCTTTAAATAATAAGCCTGTGCCTTGGTATCGTAATGTTCTATCAATAATATGCTATGTTAAAAAGTGCTACGAAAATTTATAAATTTCTTTCTTTCATGTGATTAAACATATACGAAATTTAAATTCTAGGTAACAATTCAGCAAATCATCCGGTTCCTACTGACAACCATTCGTGGACATCATATACAGTAGGTACTAGATGACATTTCTCAGTTGATTTGATGTTTACTTTAATATGTTGTTAATGAATATCAAATTAGTGAATAGGCCAGCAGGTCTTGTAATAGACAATTCAGGTCGATAGAAAGGTTGTCATTAATAGTAACTAGGTATAAAATTACCCGGTACAATGTTCTTTCCCCTGCGTTAGCTGCGTGGAAAATTGTAGCTATTTTCATTGACCTGCAAAACGAGCACGATGAATGTTCAACTGAAACATTAGCGAGAAAAATGCAACCATTATGTGGAAATTTCGTATCATTTACCCTGTAACGTGTTGCCAATTATGTGTCCTTTGCGTTTGCTATTGCTAGTCGCGCGGAAATGTGGGAAATTACCATTTTTATTGACCTTTAATACCTCGGGAACGTGTTTTCCGCTCACCTTCTAGTTTTTACTCAAAGCTGTCTTGTTTCAGACACCTTGTTAAACGTCGAACCTGCAATAAAATGTCAAATATATTATTTATTTACGGGTTATTTTTATTTTTTGATGTACCTATCTATACTAATATTATAAACAGGTAAAGTTCATGGTATTGTAGGGGTAATCTTTGGATCTACTAAACCGATTTAGAAAATTCTTTTTCCACTTATAAGACACGTTATTTGTAAGTGTCATATGCATATATTTTACTCCAATATAGTAACGGAAACGGGAATTATGCGGGCGGGGCGTCGGCTAGTAATAACTTATAATTATATTAATCCTTAACAAAAACTGCTATCGTGAATAGAGCATAATACCCAATTAATATAAAAAATTGATAGAACATTACGATACCAAGGCACAGGCTTATTATTTAAAGGTGCTGATAGACTGGAGCACTCACTTGTAATGAGCATTCATGCGAATGTTACGTCACAGAAAAATACGACAACATTTTAGCGAGCTTTTTATCGAGCGTTCTGGCAAGCATTCTAGCGAGCAGATTTACTTGAAGCTATATAGCTTATAGCTTTCCACTATAAATGGGCTATCTAACACTGAAAAAAATTTTCAAATCGGACCAGTACCGTCATCAACCCATATTCGGCTCACTGCTGAGCTCGAGTCTCCTCTCAGAATGAGAGGGGTTAGGCCAATAGACGCAGAGAATTAAGATAATTCTCTGGTATGCAAGTTTCCTCACGATGTTTCCCTTCACCGATTGAGACACGTGGTATTTAATTTCTTAAAATGCACACAACTGAAAAGTTGGAGGTGCATGCCCCGGACCGGATTCGAACCCACGCCCTCCGGAATCGGAGGCAGAGGTCATATCCACTGGGCTATCACGGCTCTTCCAGTATCAAAGTAGCAGTAAAATCGGACCAGTAGTTCCCGAGATTAGCATGTTCAATCAAACAAACAAACCAACTCTTCAGCTTTATAATATTAGTATAGATTTATTTAGAAGACTATTTAACACGTAAACGTGGATCAAACGCAAGGAAATCGAAATAGAATGCAGGTATTATAACACTCCCGCACGCGACCGTGCAAAAATAATCATTGTTTTCGTGCTGTGCTTGCATCATGTGCAGAACTGTTGTCGATTATTCAAGTCGGAGACAATGTTTGGTCGCACGCAGAACGATGATTCTCACGGCTGCCGAAGGTCGTGGATAACTTTGTTCTTACAACACGCTTTATATTATTTGATTTCATAACTCCGGCGCCCAGGGGCGTATTTAGCGTTGGGTGAATCATTTGTATGCCTCATGTAGAAGGGCGGGTAGAGTTATTACTTAGATCGCTAATAATAGCAGATTAGGTTAGGTATCACAACAACTTCTCTAAGAAATCTAAGTTTAAATAATGCTTGGGTAAAAGGATGATGAATTTAATGTCATTCGGCTCGAACATGTGAACTGACGAGTACTTGAGCCACAAGGAAACAATCACAGCTGCCTGGTCATTCAGATTTTACTTAATAAAAATTTAACTGCGCTGTATTTTAAACTCCATTTAAGACGAATGTTCATTTATTAACCATTTCAAAGATATTCTCATCATCATCATTTTGAACTACAGCCTTTTGTACCTAAGGGTCAAGGATCCAAACTTTACGGTCTTGACCTTGAGCCATCTGCATTCAGCTCGCTGTAACCCGCTTGATGTCGTCGGTCTACCAGAGTTATGGTCGACTAGCCCTGCGCTTTCAGATAGGTACGGGGTCTCCATTCCAGCACGATAATCGTGATATTATATTCTACTAATATGTGTTAAGTGTTAAGATTTTTAACGATATACTCGTCGACCTACTAAATTTTCAGGGGAAATAGGACCGGTTCCCAATTTGCTTAGTTCCATACCCTTTCTTGAGAAATATGCATTTAAATATCAAAAGCATCTTTTAAATCGACTTAGTAGTTTATACGAAAACTTTATACACATACATACATGTTTACCGGTCATGAACAGAACCTCTTATATTAAAGTTGGTTAATAAAAAAGTAAGAAGTCTACCAATATAGCTAGTTCTCTGCTTAGCTAATCCGTCCGAGTAATATCTAGGTACTAGTGATCAGACGTTGACGGATTGCCAGTGATATATTAATTCTGTCGTTTCGCAGGCCGGGAGGCAAGCCTAGATTAGGTAACCAGATTATAAACCTGAAGAGTTTGTTTGTTTGATTGGACGCGCTAATCTCAGGAACTACTGCTCCGATTTGAAAAATTCTTTCAGTGTTAATTAGCCCATTTATCGAGGAAGGCTATAGGCTATATATTATCCCCATATTCCTACGGGAACAGAACCACGCGGGTGAAACCGCACGGCGTCAGCTAGTTAACTTATATTTATATTCATTAAATTACTTTATATCTGTAGTAACAAACACCAAGACCGCTTTAGCTTTAAAGCTAAATCCAATAAACGCTAGTGTAAAACTAAAAGCTATAATTTCACGATATACTAGCTGCAGCTTTATTATGATGAGGGAGACCTTTATATGATCAGTGTGCATTTCTTTTTCTTAAAAATAAAAGCTTAGTTTTAAGTTTTTACTGACCAAATAAAAATATTTTTCTTTCTTTGTTTTCTTTTTTACATACATAAATACTAATAAAGCTGAAGAGTTTGTTTGATTGTTTGAACGCGCTAATCTCAGGAACTACTGATCCGATTTGAAAAATTCTTTCAGTGTCAGATAGCCCATTTATCGAGGATATACGCTATATATTATCCTCGTATTCCTACAGGAACCACGCGGGTGAAACCGTGGTGGCATCTACTAGTATTAATGTAAAGACAGACATCTTAAAACATATAACATACCCTTTTATGCGTAGTGGCATAACGAGTTGGGAAAATAAAATGACAAATAAATACAACAAGTGCTGATAAAATAAATTTGCGAAGCCCGAGATAATAGGAAACAAAATGTGGAATTAATGTTTAATACGAGTTTGCGGATCTTGCGAGGGTGAATTTATTTTATTGCTTTCTGAAGACATTTTCCCGGCGAGGCGCTAATTTATGTGAGCCATTTGTGAACAGACGTGTTGTGTGTTTGATTTGATGCGGAAAGGGTTTGTTTGCTTCATATTTTAAGGGTTTGTTGAATGTGTGTGTTTTGAGGTTTGTGTGTTCAGTGTTGTGTGTTGAGTGTCATATGTTGAGGCGGCTCTAGACCGTTTGGAAGACAATACAAAAGGACTGTGTCCAGCAGTAGACGTCCATCGGCTGTTAATGAGATGATGACCCTGTGCCATATACTTACTCATTTACGTGCATATATTATGTTTCCCTGGATAGGTTAGATATAGTCGACAATGGAAATGATATTATTATGGCGAAACAAGCTATTAGGCTCCTGTGTCTAGTCTACTAGATGAAATAAGTTTCATTGTTTTACGTAACAGTGTTTTTACTTTTCTATTTAAGCTATAGATACTTAAATTTACCTAAACTATTTGTTGTTTGAAGTACGAGTAATTCCAGATATATTAAATAACATTATTTAGCATCATGGTCAACCATTTTTCCTAACCGCCTGAACCACAGGCTTTCATAGAGGCGGTAGTCCAACATTTGATGAATAGTTAATAGGAAAATCAGGTGCGTATAAACATAGAATAAATGTATGCGTTTGAATATTTTACTATCGTTAAATGGAACATTACTTTATTCTAGGAATCTTTTATTTATTTAAATATTTTATTCCATAAATAAAAAGAAAAATATAGATAATATTTTATTACAACAAATTGTTCTAATTAAACCTAAAGTGGTACCTAAAATTCCTGTTTACTGTGATAATCAAAGGACTATTGAAGTTCATTGAAAATTAAACAGGAAATTACACCTAGAGTTATAGTTAAGGTATTAAGACATGAACATTCACTTGTAACAGAACATCGAGCATTCGCCGTTTTTATATTTAACGAACTGAACAACGAGCCGAACCCAGCATAGAGCCAAATATTGCTACGAAAATCTTGAGAATTCTAGCGAACGCTCTATTCGATGCTCGTCAAAGATGTTCCTTGCCGGTGTCTATTAATATATAAGCTTCACTATATATTATCCCCATATTCCTACGGGAACGGGAACCACGCGTGTGAAACCGCACTGCGTCAGCTACTAGAATATAACATAAGTTCTGAGGCACGTTATCACGTCTCAATAGTGGGTTGGTGAAACCTACTATTTGTGACCGGAGTCTAATGCTGCTGGGAATTCGCTAATATTAGGAAGTTGCAATAATATAGTTACTATTCGTAGACGGAAACTAGACTGTAATACTGGCTGGGCTTACGCTAAATAGATGAAGAAAGAAAAGAAAGAAAGATTTTTATTCGGCAAAACACAAAAAAGGAAATCATGAAACAAATACAATAGAAAAATATTAATATTAATAACAAATTTTGTGAGTGCCCCAGCTATCCGAACTAGTTAGAAACTGTATCTCGGAAAATGATGATGAAGATGCAGATGAAGTTATCTTTCAAAGAATAAAATCTAGAACATCAATGGTTATGTACAAAAAACCTACCTACCTTTACGTTTTAAATTGCAACTATAATGAACCGAAAATAAATATTGAGTGTTGGTTCTAACTTACTCTTTGAAAATAAATGGTACCGTGAATTCTCATTGATAAAGGACAAACTAGTTGCATTTGGAACTTATAGTAAACAATGTAGTTATATTGCTCGAGAATTATAACATTAACTTTTTAATTTCCAAGAACCAAAAATAAAGAGGTATCTGTTACATAGATACGAAGATAACAATAAAGAAATACAAACGGGTATCATTTCATAATGTATTCACCTAATCATAGTAAAGAATGCATAAAATCTGGCCACTTGACAGTTATCTCGATCAATCAAAGCACAATAATTGTGTGAAAGCTCAAAGAATGGATGCCCGGAACGAAAGCAAGATTCTTGTCGAACCCCCCGACTACGCCATAGAAACAATTGCTTTGTTACAGTCAGAGCCTATTAGATCGGCACGTCTCTAAGGGTTATGTATAATGTTATGTACGAGTCTAATTTGTTACCGAGATATCTTGGTAACAAATTAGGCTCGTTTTTTTACGGTGAAAAATTACAATTTGTTATGTTTTTCGTAGAGCTCATCATATCCACCATAAAGCGACGAAAGTTTCTTTAGGCACATGGAGAGAGATGTGGGCTTCTCTTTTCTTCCAAAAAATAATTGGAAAGGAAAAATATTGGTCAAAAGACCACTTGACCGCCGAAGACGACAATAGTTGGGCAAAATTAGGGAGTTGACTGGGCTAGACCGTCTGCAGCTAAAAGAAACGGCTATAAATAGAATGCTTTTCACGCATTGACCGCCAAACTTTGGTTTGAGGAAGGCACAGATTATGATGAGAACCTAAGAAAAACACATTAGAGTTTTATTAGAACAATGGATGCCATCAATGTAGATGGAATGCAGTCTTATAGAGAGATGTATCTATGTCAGATTATGAGATTATTATGTAGGTTTGTATGCGTCACCGCATCTACTGTATGGGGTGTTAATAGTGGTCAAAGTCTGCTCAGTACACATTGTTAAATGCTAATTAAGGACTATAGCCCAGTGGATATGACTTCTGCCTCCGATTCCGGAGGGTGTGGGTTCGAATCCAGTCTGGGGCATGCACCTTCAACTTTTCAGTTGTGTGCATTTTAAGAAATTAAATATCACGTGTCTCAATAGGTGAAGGAAAACATCGTAAGGAAACCTGCATACCAGAGAATTGTCTTCATTCTCTGCGTGTGTGAAGTCTGCCAATCCGCATTGGGCCAGCGTGGTGGACTATTGGCCTAACCCCTCTCATTCTGAGAGGAGACTCGAGCTCAGCAGTGAGCCGAATATGGGTTGATGACGACGACGACGATTAATTATTTCAATTAGTTCTTCGCTTATAGTAAATCTAATTGTCAACACCGCCTCGGTAAGATATAGGCCACCACATGTAAGCCTCATTTTCACCTAAACATTGTTTTTGTTTAGTTTTGTTGTTTATGTTAATAAGTAGGTATGCACCAGTATACTCCTCAGTGCGTTAAAGTGTTACAATAAACTGAATACAACAAGGCAATAAAGCGGATCCTGTTACGATAATCATCTTGTCCATGAGCTTAGTTCCGTGTTGGAATAGGATGCGCCTCGGCCATTCACAAAGGTCACTTAAAGGTTCTGCTAAATTACTCGTACCCACTCGTTTATACCCAAGTGAAGTGTAATGATTACTCAGTATAGTTAGAGGTTTTTTAACTTTACATCAATTTATTTTTAGCGTGATGATAGCATTCATTGTTTCTTAAAAATTAGAAAAATATAAATTCAAATTAGATTTTTTGCCTGAATGTCTCTAAATGCAGATCTTGATATAAATAGATCACTTCTAATTTTCATGTCTACACTCAGTTTCATTAATAACAGAAATTGAATTTAAATTCTACGTAGGTTTATGACAGTCCAAAACAAAGTACACACACGTAGTGTGACTTATTTATAGGTATATCGTTATCATCATCATTAGCAGCCCATTATCGGCTCACTGTTGAGCAGGAGTCCCCTCTTAGAAAGAGAAGGTTTAGGCCAGTAGTCCACCACGCTAGCGCAATGCGGATTGGCAGACATCACATACGAAGAGAATTAGAAAAATTCTCATGTATGCATGTTTCCTCACGATGTTTTCCCTTTACCGTTTGAGACACGTGATATTTAATTTGTTTAAATCCACATAAATTGGACGAGCACGCCCGGACTGAATTCGAAGCTACGACATCCGAATTACAGGCAGAGGTCATATCCACTGAGAATATTTATAGATATTTAATCATAGAACTATACTCGTAATAGAAGAAATACATTGCTGTTAATTACAATGAATTAAAGGGCCCATATTGTTTTGTGCTTCTATCTTCTCTAACACAGCCTTGTAGACAGTAATGTATTTTAGTTGAACCTTCGTGGGACTTGGGATGCCGTTACAGATCATTCCCACGCGTTTTGGTCGGTGGCATATCAAAATGATCTTCAATTCGTCTCACCCCCACTGAGAGAACGCCTTTATCTACGAGTCTAGCTGAGTAATAAAGAACGTCTTAATTTTTAGCGCCAGCTGTAGTTTGCCATAAAAGCTGAATAAAAGTATCGTATAATAGTCGCGTCAATAATCATTTTCCTTGGAAGTACTGAAGAAAACTTTGCATATGTGCGCTGTGTTATAAAAAGCTTCGTTCCATACATAGAAGTATAAAATCCAGATACTGTCTCCTGTACTGAAAAGTGATGAATGATGCCAGTTCGCATATACATACACGCTGACATGCACACAGACATCTTCCTTCAGTATTCCAAACTTATTTTTAGAATA
This sequence comes from Bicyclus anynana, assembly GCF_947172395.1. Lineage (NCBI taxonomy): Eukaryota > Metazoa > Arthropoda > Insecta > Lepidoptera > Nymphalidae > Bicyclus > Bicyclus anynana. Next base: position 6,789,474 of record NC_069089.1, on the reverse strand, counting down.
TGAAATATCAAATTGCTGTTATGTAAGCGAATGAGATGGTATCAAAAATTCAACTGGACGTTGTGGACATATTTTATTGTACTTTGAGATATATCAAGATTAAGATAACTTCCAGGGTATGAGGGCCTGTCATAGCCAGACATCCTCATTTGTATGTATTTATTTAATTATTTGTAATACGCCATCTATACATATATTAAACATTATTTATTTATTTATTATAAAAAATGGAATACGCCACTTATAAAAAAGGTGAATAAAATAATCGTATAATACCATTATTATTTACATTACATTTTCCTACCATAGTAGCCAATTATGAACCATGGTGGTTTTTGTTGGCAAGTAGATAGGTAGATTTAAGTAACTAGAGCCGTGATAGCCCAGTGGATATGATCTCTGCCTCCGACTCCGGAGGGCGTAGGTTCGAATCCGATCCGGGGCATGCACCTCCATCTTTTCAGTTGTGCATATTTTAAGAAATTAAATATCACGTGTCTCAAACGGTGAAGGAAAAACATTGTGAGGAAACCTGCAAACCTGAAAATTTCCTTAATTCTCTACGTGTGTGAAGTATATCAATCCGCATTGGGCCAGCGTGGGTGAGATTGTAGTCAAGGGCTAACTTGTAAACATTAAAAAAACTTACCTACAGGACCAAAGGCTAACAAACTTTCCACTTTCCTAAAACGAGTTATGTCTGGCTGTCGCAAGATCTCGGTCTATAAGTATTCTTGTTAAATTGCCCATTTTATAATATCATACGCATAGTTAGCTTCAGTCTCTCCTATTGCTAGTTGAGTGACAAATTGCAAAATTGCGGCAAACAAGTTTTTTACACATACTCGTAAGACAATGCATGACTGCTATGGGAAACTTTTAGCCCACAATAATTGTCCGCAGTTTTAATCTAAATATTAAGAAATCGCGAATGTTCGCCAAGATTTAATCTCTACATGTTTATTGTTATAACATAAAGCACAATATCGGATTGTGGAGAGTCGATCTTTCAAGTACCATCCTATTCTACTAATATTATAAAAGCAAAAGTTTGTATGGATGTTTGTTACTTATTAACGACGCAACTACAGAACCTATTTAACTGAAATTTGAAAGTAAGATAGATTAACATATATGCCCGGAAAAATCAATGGTTTCGGCGGGATTTGTGAAAAACTGAATTCCACACGGACGAAGTCACGGGCGTCTGCTAGCATAGTTTAATTGAAATACATTTTTGTACCTCTTTATAGTATTTATATTGATATACCTTTGAAGAATTTGGCGGCAATAAGCATCCTATGACCTAGTTTCAACTCAAACCATGCCAAGTTAAAGTAGCAGACCTAGCGAACGCCCCGCTGTATCACCCCCTTTTCTCGTGGGAATACAGATATTTATAATCGCTAATAATGTAGCTCTCCAGTGGTGAAATACTTTTTTAAAAAGCGTGAGAAAAATACACAATTTTGCATTTAACATAAATATGAATGGCGAGTAAGTTGATTTTGTTTCAATTCTTGGTCGTAATAAGAAATTGAAACAAATAAGAACGAAGTATATAATTTCGTGTACCTAAATGTAAGGTTTGAAGAAATGGAAACTTCGATTTCGACTTCGAGAATTTCGTCACTAATGAAAAAATAACAATAGATCATCAGGCGGCATGCGGCAACCGCGTCAGCTCGGCCGAGATACCTCCGTCCGCTCATCCGGCGTGAAGAACATTTGGTTCACGGACATTATGCGGATTGCATCGGCACAGACGACCGGGAGCCTGCGGATAATGTATGCTCGAATGGTTTCATAGACAATATAAATGGTCCAAAATAGGATATTCGCCTGCTGTACAAAACTAAGAAGATTTTTTGCATAGAGGCAGTTCAGATGCCTAGAAACTCTAATCACATTGTTATTTGTGAAAATAATCTCGTAATTGTAATATTTTTAAAAAACAAAATTTGTATTTTTATCACGTCACCGCAAACGCCAATCATAAACTGAAACGTCATTCGCTACAAGGCATCGGTTTGTGATTGGCGCTTGCGGTGACGTGATATAATCACATCACTGCAAAAGCCTTTTTATTGCAGTAGTAGATTTGACGTTTGCTGTCAATTGTCATGTCATAGTTTCTTTAAGGGCGCCATCTTGATATAACTCAAAAAGTTAGGTTTTAATTTCTTTTTATTTAGTCAGATTTATTTACTTATTTACATTTTAATAAAATCCTTGTATTTTTTAAATTTTAATGATACGGGGTACAAGAGTGGACTTGTAATGGACTATCTCCTTTAGATTTAGAACGCTTAAATGCGCTCTTCGATTCGAATCATAAACATTCGATAAATCTACTCAGCTGCATGCAGTATTATTCGAATGAATGCTTGTATCGTTTATACGAGGTTACAAAGAGTACTCCAGAAGATCCGTATCCATTTACTGTAAATTGTTTGTCGACGCAATATCTCTTACTAATATCATAAAGCTGAAGAGTTTTTTTTTGTTTGCTTGAACGCGCTAATCTCAGGAACTACTCTCTGTAGCCAAGTGGCACGTCGATTCTCTTTCAACGATCGCAAACGCTTCGAAAACTAGAAAAATGTATGGAAATGACATTTGCTATCGACAGGTCACGTGATCAAGATCTTACATGCCTATACATTTTTCTTGGCTACAGGGGCTGGTCCGATTTGAAAAATTCTTTCAGCTATATAAGTGTTATCCCCGTATTCCTACGGGAACAGGAACCACGCGACTGAAACCGCGCAGCGTCTGTTACTTTTGAATATTTTAAATGAATTGGCACACTTTAATTTAACGTCAACTTTTGCCGTAAAGTAAAAGTAAAATAAAAGGAGATCAAATAATAAGTATATGAAAAAATATGATATTCAACAAAATTCCTCGTCCAGTAATATTTATTGCGTATGTTTATGTTTATTTAATTCAATAAAATTGTGGCTTTAGGTTAACGTTGAAAATACTCGTAATAAAGCAAGTAGTCAATGAACATATGAGTATGGTGGTTTAAGTGTCCGCGTTAACGATTATTTCGTTTTATTGAAGTAAGAGATCATGCATAATTTATATAAAACAATTATTCACACGTTGTTTAACCTAAGGCCCGCCTTATCTAATCTTCCTACGGTTAATTACCTACGAGTAGGTACTTTTAGATGTCATAACGCGCAGTAAAGTTCTGCGGTCGGGTTCCGCATGTGTTAATGGGTTATACGAGTAAGTTACAACTTTACAAGTTAACTTACGAGTATGTGCAACTTCGTTACGTAACTAACTGGAAATATAGGAAGATGTGGCTTGTAATGGAATTATTATATATTTATAAATCGCAGTTAATACATATCATAAATTGTTAGAAGCGGTACTTTAATTAATTAAAGGATTATATAAATGTTTTTCATTAATTAATGTAACCTTTTGACGATTCGAAGTATCTAATAATTTACAACTTTAATACGAAATACTCGACAATCCGGCGTAGTGACATTGTTTGTTAAGGTTTGATTCCAAGTTCGACCTTGGATACCACTCTACAAGCAAAGACGAATCGCCAAGCTATATAGTGTGATGCTGCTTAAAAACCAATGAAAATATAGGTAAAATAAACTTGAGCCTCCCTCCTCGTCTTTTTCTACAGAAAACTAACGCTTCGAAAACTAACAAAATGACAGATCCGATTGAGAACTTGATCACATGACCTGTGGATCATTAATGTCATTCCCATTACAAATAATTTTTGAAGCGTTACCGTTTGTAGAAAGAGAATAGAAGTGCCACATGGCTAGAGGCCCTAGACTCTACATTTCAAAGCCACCTCTGTCCAAACTCTATAATTGGCTACCGTACTTACCTATGGTAGGAGCATGGACTTTTAGCCATCCTAATATAAGGTATGTCTGACTATAAATTGCAGGGTCTAGTTCTATAAGATTCTTTAGCATACTGTATTCGATGCGAGACAATTCTAATTTAGAATATTCGTATCGAAACCGGATATTGATTTTACGCTGCGTATCGCTGTTGCTTGCTTATTTTTGACATTGCCGTTTCTTTTGATCGATGTTCGGCTCGGATATATATTGTTTGTTAATTATTATTATTATTATTATTGTAGTTAATTCTACAGTAGAAAAACGCTCAGAAATAGAGGCATTTTCGTAATCGGAAACGAAATTCAGATCTAATAAGTACCAATTTTTTTTTTGGATTTGAAAGCGGATTATGACGTATTTAAGTAATTTCTAGTATTAGTATAATATTATAGTATACTGCTGACCCGAAAAACGTTGGTCTGCCATATAAACTTTCAAACTAAAATTCTAAAATCGGAGATAGGAATAGGAGGGTGAAAAATACTTTACAACCTATTATCATTCCTATCAATTAATAAAAAATCTAGCTGTTTAGTTGAATACGTTTACAAACGTGACACGAAATATTTATATCTATCTATACTAATATTATAAAGCTGAAGAGTTTGTTTGTTTGATTGAACGCGCTAATCTCAGGAACTACAGTGTTAGATAGCCCATTTATCGAGGAAGGCTATAGGCTATATTTAATTCCTGTATTCCTACGGGAACGGTAACCACGCGGGTGAAACCGCGCGACAACTACTACTATTAGAATATAGATAATGCTGAGTAATTGCTTGAAAATTGATCGCTCGTTTAAGATATGATCTAGAACGAATCAGGCATTCGCTAAACAAATATTTCGGTGCATCTTGTGGGAGTTATGGGCGGATCACGTTTCGGCGCTGCACGTTTTACATTAGCATACAATCGATTCGAAAATCATTTGGAAACGATGCTTTAAAGCTATACGTTTTTATAGTATGAATATGCTTTTTGCTACGCTTATATTAGGTAAAAATGAAAGTCTTTTTTTCTTACTTTCTTTCACGACGAACTTATATTTATTTTCTCGAAGTTATAGTCCGGGATCCGTAGAACATTTTTAACAACAGATTACTATCAAGTTAAGTGGTACATTGTCTCATTCCGACGCTCACTTATTTTTGTTTCCTGGTAACTCAGTTAGGTACCAGAATTTTTGTAAATAAAAAAGTTGATTGTCTTATCGATATGAAGCTCTTGATCGATCATCACTTGATTGATCATCACTTACCATCAAGTGAGATTGTAGTCAATCTCACCTGATGGTAAGTGATGCAATCCAAGATGGAAGCGGGCTAACTTTTTAGGAGGAGGATGAAAATCCACACCCCTTTTCGGTTTCTACATGACATCGTATCGGAACGCAAAATCTCTTGACGGTACGTCTTTGTCGGTAGGGTGGTAACTAGCCACGGCCGAAGCCTGACCTGGAGCAATTAAGAAAATCTCAATTGGCTCAGCCGGGGATCGTACCCAGGACCTCCGTTTTCTAAATACACCGCGCATACCACTGCGCCACAGAGGCCGTCATAAAGTAAGTTTTATGCAATGTACTTGTTTCTATAATTAATTACAACTTGATGTGACTTTTGTCTTACAAATTCGCTAACTAATACGTTTAAAATTGTAAGTTCCATTGTAAGATAGTACAACATTGTAACATGTACTCTGAGAGTCCTAAAATTAGAAGTATGTACTATGTAGCGAGATTAGGAAATACCTACCGAAAGGCTTCCAAAGGCTTTAATAGATTTACTCGCACATAAATACCTGTAGGCACCTACTGTGTTTAAATGAACATTAACAAAGCACATTGTTACCGAGAGAATGAAAGATAATCAAATTAAACAGTTTTTGTTGTTGTACCTACATGCCCACTACAATGCCTTTTATGGTAACTTAACACGAATAACTAAATCTACGATATGAAACATTAGGTAGGTATATTCTTATTTTAATTGGTCATAATAAATCTGTGGAAGCTAGTGACTTTGTACACGTTTGAATTTTTTCTAGATTAGATTTGCTCTTTCATTGCTTTTGAAATGCAATAAATAAAATATAAGGCCGCCTTTGCATGCTCACGTATAATTTATTTTTCCTGTTATCATTTGTTTAGTGTGCAAGATTTTCTTTTTTATCTTCTTCTCTTCATCAAAGAATGAAATAACATTACTTCAAATTCAATTTTATCTATAAAATAGATTACATTTTAATTTTAATTTGATTAAAGTAACAAATTTAATTGATTGAGAAGACAATATATTACATTTAGGAGCATGGAAAAAATAATATTGTTTGTTGGCTTTACTTGGAATTCGAACCCTGAAACTTCACCATTCGTAGACGGACTACCACGAGACCAATGAGACCGTTAAGAATATGATAATCTAGGTGTGAAATAGTAAGATGTCAATTTTAGCAGTAGGTAGTAGAATACCAACATACTTCTTCCACCTACTTGGTGGATTTCTGTGTTCCGGCTGCCTTGTATGGTTGCCGTTGTAAGAAGTAATTCATATAAGGCTTAACACCTACGAGGATGTCTCAGGCTAACAGGCAGTGACATTGACTCAGGTCTACTCTGGTAGTGGCCGTGGCTGATGGGAGGCTTCGGCTTTGGCTAGCTACCACCATAACGGCAAAGGCATACCACTAAGCGATTTAGCGTTCCGGTACGATGTCGTGTAGAAACTGAAAGGGGTGTGAATTTTCATCCTCCTCTTATTAAGTTAGCCCGCTTCCATCTTAGATTTCATCATGACTTACTATCAGATGAGACTTTAGTCCAGGGCTAATTTGTAAAGAATAAAAATAAATTATATTTTTTTTAACATCTCAGTGTATCCCTAGCTAGCGAGATGCGCTTAGAGAACGGCACGGACCTTGTGTGGTCGCGCGGTACTCACGACCAACTGAATGAGCCGTCGGATGCTACAATTAGCTTTAAAAATTTTTGATTAATGTTCCATTCGATCACTGTTCTCAAATTATTCTTAAACTGTGGGAATTAGACAACGATATGTATCACAGATTATATTGCGCAAGTTGACCTTTAAATAAAATTGGCTTTGATTAAGATCGTTATATTTTTTTCCCTTATAAAACGATTATTAAAAATATTAATTTACAGTTTGTAGCAAATTTCAATGAAAAGTTTCGATCTTCACTATCAATGTTATTTCTATTTCACTCATACATTTCCTTGTACTTTCAATTTTTAACACAATATTATAGTAGTTAAGGAGCGTACCAAAACTCTGCGGCAACCCCATGGACCGTCGAATTTTTTAACTATAAATCAGTAAATACAATTAGCCGTGATAGCCCAGTTAATATAACCTCTGCCTCCGGAGGGTGTGGGTTCGAATCCGGTCTGGGGTATGCATCTCCAACTTTTCAGTTATGTATATTTTAGGAAACTAAATATCACGTGGCTCATAACGTGGAATGAGGATATGGTTCCATCACGCTGCTCCAAAACCGATTGGCATTAATGTTAACACCATCAGATGTAAATGATAGTGTCGAAAACGTTGCTTTTCCAGGCACAGATAAATACACCCCTAAAATAATCTTTTAGAAATAAATATAACATTATTTTGTATACCTTCAATGTAAAACTTAAGCTAATAGTTTAATGAAAAGATAAAATTTTCAGTTCTTAACTGAACTGAAACTCGAAAAGTTACTTCTTCGCTTGGGAAATCTTCACCTGTTTGGAATGTGAGCATCCTCAGTGCTAAAGGTCGGCACGAGGTCACGACACAAAGGTAGCTTGCCACAAAGTACACAATAGTTATATACAATTAAGTAGAAGGTGAACCGCAGTGAACTACAATCGTGGTAGCGGTGGCTTCAATATCATTGTAAGAAAAGTGCATCGTTAGGTTAATTGCATATCGCACTTTTAACAAAAAGATATTTTTTTTTATTATAAGTAATTAAAAAAGATAAACAATTAATAGATGCGTTGTATTAATTGTTTTTAATTACTTTTTAATGTTTATTTACAAAATTATATAAATATTTTAATTATTATTGGATATCATCTACAATTTTATTTAATGTTTCTTATAAAATAAATATCTTACTATGCAATGTAACTAAACTAAAAGTTAATACTGATATAATTGTAGTCCTTGACATCTCTGTGGTTTTAAGGTTATTTGTATATTCGTAGTCTAGCTGACCCGGTAGAAGTGGTTCTGTTATATAAATTTCTTTCATAAATAAATACTAATACTCTCGATTAAAAATGAGGGATGGTTTTTCCCACGTAAATCCCGATTACAGAGGAATTACGGGATGTACCTATATGTTGCTTAATATGCTGGTCCCTATCCATCCTTCTCCTATAATTATACCTCTATCTTCTATTGAAAGTTCCATTATAATCGGTTCAGTCGTTCCGGACATTAGCCCGAACAAGTAGACCGATCGACATTTAAAAATTATAATCAGTATGCTTGTGTTTTAGTATCATGTAAATTACTATAAGCAATTAAATAATCACAGTTAATTTAAAATCAAAGAGAGACAATGTTTTTTTTTTTTCAAAATAAGTTGAGATTTTAGATACAATATTTTCCTTTCCCTTTAAGAATTCGTGTGGGTACGACAATAAACAAACTTATGACTTCTCGAAGTTATATTCGGCCTCTTCTAATCGTGAAGCTATGAACAAAAGCACTCCTCATTTCTTTCTTATTTGTTTCGATGACTTCAACAGATGCCTTCAAGTCATAAGAGCCGACTATATATAAGTTGGTCTACAAGTAACATTTTTATATAAAATAATTCTAATTATAGAATATTTTCATTTAGCAAACACACGCGGAAAGTCTTCTAGCCAATTCAACATCAACATCTGATAATATATACATATCTAACCTTAAAACATTGTATATTTCCTAGTAAATCTTTAAAAGTTGTCTATATCGAGGTATGACATACATAGCATCAAACCATTTTACGAGCTTAATTAGAAGTACATTTACCCAAATGGTTGTAGGAGTGAATGTCACTAACTAAACATTGAATTACTATCAGAAATGCAATACTGCGAAGAACCAAGAAAGTCTATACTAAGAAAATCGCAAATTAACTCGAGCATTTGATGCGCCAAAAACCAGTTAAGGATATGAGGTATTAAAAGATTGCTCAATTACTAAAACTCATCTATCCAGCAGTATGCTCGTAAGTTGCTAATGTATCAGCAAAGATGTTAAAATAAATTGTTATTAACACTAGCAGACACCCGCGACTTTCGACGGATAATGTTACTATTATTATCAGAGCCTCAATAGCTCAACGGTAAAGCGGCCGGTCTCATCATCGAGGGATGGTGGTTCGGTCCCCGCCTCCTTGGTCTATTGTCGTACTTACTCCTAATACAATCTTTCCCGACTAGTTGGAAGGGAATGGGAATATTGGTCATACTTAAAATAAATGAAAAACATCTTAACTTAAAGTAACTACAATAACGTAATTGTTGAATATATTTTTTTCTTACGTATGACTTTAATTAATAAAGGCCTATATCCAAGCTCCGACCTTAGTTTAATCTATCTGTAACAATCGTATAAAAATCATAACCAATAAAGAGACAAAAATGTTATAAAGAGCTGTAAAATGGTAAAAGAAGAAATACTACTACACACAAAAATACAAAATAAAAAAAAAACATTAAAAGTGAATAATTTAAACTAAGCACGCAAAGGCGCCCTTATTGCTATCAATTCTGAGAAACCCCTGATGAGAGGACTTGCGAAAATAGTGTGGAATAGTACAATGTAAACGAAATATTTCCAATTTCATTATAATTATTTATAGAAGATAATTACAACTATCATTTCTTTTCCTAGAAATTACATCTCTTTTTTGTAAAAGCACTATCATTTCCGTGGTAATTGTACCGTAAAAGGTAAACTTAAGTGTAATTAAAACTATGTATAGCATACTTATTATGCTTACAGTAGGATAGCTTCAATAAACACCGATGAGCGAAACATCAATGTATCCATACAAAAGACATCAACGATATCCTAGGAAATAAATGTTCGAATCCACCTGATACTCCTGATACACCCTGACCTGAGACACCTGATACAAGTATAATAATTTTACAATATTAACTACAAACTTAAACTAATGTTGTAAAATGATTCATATGATTTTATGCTAATATGAGCATTATCTCGTAGCTTACCTTTCAAATTACAACCAAGTTGGTATAATTAAAATTTTTATGTAAGAATTATTTAAAGTCATGACGAAAAACAATAGTATTTTTACAAATTTAACATAACGTTTCTAAATGGGTTATTCCTTATCTCTACAACTCGGAGCTTTTCTCTCTACCATACGATGGACCCGGCAACCGTACGGTGAATCCATGGTTTTTGTCTTTGTCTTAGCCAACTGTGTAATAGGAACTGAGTAATTCGCGTTGTAAATGGATATGTCAGTCAGTCGATGTTATGTCGTCTATCTATATTATGTAATTTAATATAATAAAGATAGATGACACTAAACAAGGTACATATGATGATGATATGATTAAACGTAACTCAATATCTACAACTTAAGGTCAAATAATGCCCTTTTTACAATATCAAAGAAATCCATGACAATGATTACCTATATTTCTTTTCAACATATCTGGTCTAGATTCAACCGCAACGGCATTGTGCTCATTAAGCAGTAACAATATCTATTCCTGTGTGTGATATAATATACTAGCTGATGCCGACGACTTCGTTTGCTTGAATTGAGAATTTTTTACTATAGCAATCTCTTTAGGTTTTCCGGATTGAAATTAACATTATCATACGTACTATTCCAGATATTAGTCAACTAAATTTTATTAAAATTCGTTCAGTAATTTTCACGTGAAAGAGTAAAAATCATCCACACAAATCCTTATTGACGTCTTTTATCAAGGTCCGCATGGCTCATTGTGACCATCCTGTCCACACTGCAAGATCCCTATGTTATGGATATCCATAGTTCACATACGACGCGTTTTGTTTGTTCATTTCTTATATTTTATAGGGTATGGAACTCTTTCCCGAAATCCGTATTACCTAATTCTTACAACTAGTCATCTTTAAGAGTGAATTAGCATCTTCTAGGTAATCGCGTTCTGCCTTGGCCACATATACACTTACTATCAGGTGAGATCGTGGTCAAGTGTGGGTTATAACAAGCATGAGCGTGGTCAAGGAACAGGAAATGAGTAGTCAAAAAAAAAAAGATAAAACACAGTATACAGCAAGCTTTACAAAAAGCGTCATTTTAGGTGTGGCATATACTCGTAACTCCATGTAATAGCTGGTGTAAAGGTATAGGTATACGTGGTTACTCATGTTAGTTAATAATGGATTACGATTACGTGAACGCACCAGGATTTAGAAGTAGGCGATGCATTGAGTGGGTACAAATGGCATTCAATCCTACACTGAGATTGATGGCACCGTTTCCTTACTCAAAGGTAGAATATACAAACGAATAGGTAATTGGCACTAAGCACATTTATGCTCGACCATGGACTTTTTTAATTCTTAACAAATTAACCTCACCTGATGGTAAGTGATAATGCAATCTATGATGGAAGCGGGCTAACTTGTCAGGAGGAGGATGAAAACCCACACTCCTTTCGGTTTCTACACGGCATCGTACCTGAATGCTAAATCGCTTGGCGGTACGTCTTTGCCTGTAGAGTGGTAACTAGCCACGGCTAAAGCCTCCCACCAGCCAGAGTGGACCAATTCAGAAAACCTCAATCGGCCTAGCTGGGGATCGAACCTAGGATCTCCGTCTTGTAAATCCACCGCGCATACCACTGCGCCACGGAGGTCGTTGTGGTTGACCAGCTCTAGATGTTACACCTTACATAATTTATCTATTACAAACGGACGCCTCGCAATTTCACCCGCGTAGTGCCTGTCTCCGTGAGAATACAAAGATAAAATATATCTTATATCATTTGCTTATAATGTAGCTTTCCACTATTAAGAGAATTTTTAATTCTTATATTTTATAGGGTAAATAATATAAATCGGGTATGTGGTTTTGACGTGAAAACGTAACAGGCTGCTATTGAGGTTTTTATCTATTGAAGAAAAAAATATTTTTTATTAGCCTGACTCGAGATTACCATTACCAAGACTCCAAAAACGTAACAGGCGGCTATTGAGGTATATTTATTGAAGAAACAAATATTTTTTGCTAGCATGTCTGTAGATTCGTACTCTGAACCGTTTTGTCTATGGACGTACTAGCTTACAATAAAAAAATTAGGCAGCAAATCATCCGGCTAATAATTGGGTATTTGTGAGCCAAGTTTGAGGAGCGAATAAAAAAAGACTTGATAAAAACCAATTACGTAAAATATATGTTTTTAATCAGTTTGGATTTAACAATCAATGCCTACACTGGCAAAGCAAAACCTTGACCAAATTAAAATAAAAAATAGGTTGAGATCATCCTTTCAAACCTGATGTGATACGAAGAATATGTTGTAAATAACAAGCGAGCTAGACTTTGAGCAAAAAAGGCAAAAGAACAAAAAAGGATATTTTCTCGTTTTCTAACGTAATTTAAAGCATCATTCGGCCATCAACGGTTAGTTATAAGTTATGTATAATTTAAATAAAATAAAAATAAGATAAATATCAGAAGTTCGAGTCGTTTTCGTTTGTTAAGATACTCTAAACGATTACCCGTATTGATCGGAAAATTTTTAATTTTTCTCTTTTTATAACGTAATTTAAAGCATCATTCAGCCATCAATGCGGTACGCCTTTGCCGGTAGGGTATAGTAACTAGCCACGGCCGAAGCCTCCCTTCAGCCAGACGTGGACCAATTCAGAAAACCTCTATCTGTCCAGCCGGGGATCAAACCCAGGACCTCCGTCTTGTAAATCCATCATACATAAACTACGCTACGGAAACTTAAGTGATAAATGATAATGATTGTTTCTGTAACTATCACATGTAAATTATAATGACCGATACCGTTAGCTTAACGTACTCCTCAAGGTACGGGGTTGTAACCTCACTTATTTCCCAACTCAGACCTGAGAATTTTTACTCTGAATTTCGTGGAAGAAATAATGGTAAAAATTTGACAGCCCGACCAGACCTTGTGATCCGAAGGCATATTAGCTAACCACTGAAGCAACGAGACAGCTTATAGGCTGCATAATACTTAAATGTATTTTCAATTTTACATTGTTGAGTATTAACACTTAAATACTGCATGCGAATTGTTAATCTTTAGACTCTCACGAAACACTGAGTTGTGTTGTCAATGGTCACGTTTACCTTCTATTTGCACAACTCGGTTACGTAACACATGTGTTATTTTGTTTAACAAGATGCTACAAACACGAATTCTAGATATTTTTTACTGATAGCGTCCGTTGACGAGGGTTTGTAGTCATAGCAAAAAACACGACCTGTTGCTATTGTTGGTTTCTCTTGGTAACGTCAACCAAGTTTGGGAACTCTCATGACCGATGAATTTACTCCTAGATGTATATCTCTCAAAGGGAATGTAAATTCTAAATAATTTGTATCATAAAAACATGTAAATAAAATGTACAGAAATTTCTCGGGTATGCAGGTTTCGTCACGATGACCTTCACCACTAGACACGTTATATTTAATTTTTTGAAATGCACATAACTGAAAAGATTACGGAGGTACTTGCCCCGGAGATTAGAACCAACGCCCTCCAAATCGAAGGCAGAGGTTATACCCACTAGGTCTCAGTAGTTACTGTAACTTTATTGCAATACAAATTACTCTACTGTAATAATTCACTCAGTTTTTAACCTTAAAATTAATCATGTACCATTTCAATATAATACACAATTTTTTTAGCAGACGCAGGAATTTTTGTGACCACTGCGTCACGGAGGCCGTCAAAAGTTTTTACCCAGTTTGATAAAACAATATCTTAATACGGACGATTGTCCTCAGACGTGGCCAATCGAAAGTATCATCTACAACTGAGCCGCCGATGTAACCGCGATAAGGTCACTACGGTGCGCTACTGTCACGGTGTTATTTTTTGTCGAGGTGCCAAGCGTAGTAATGTTCGCGCATTTTCCGGCGGGCGGGCGCCGAGCTTTCATCCCTACCCTGCGGGCGGGCGGCGCGCGCGCATCCCCGGCACACAATGGCCGCCAGTCATTCTGCGGCGCTCCTCGCGGCAACATGTCTCCCGTGTGGATCGTGCTCGCTTTGCTCCCAATCCTCGGTAAGTCCAGTGATTATTCAGTGAATAGAATACAGTGATGATCCCGATAAGCATTGCTATTGTTAGTTGTTTAGTGTTTCCGCAATGGTGAGGAAATGGGTAATAGTGTTAGTGTTGCGTGAGGCTGTACGATGTGCAGGACGTCCGGGCGCGTGGGAAACTCATTACCGCGAGGAAACTGTTATTCCTTTTGTTTTAAGAAGATTTATGACATTATTTGTTTTTTTTATATTGAACCTATTTTTGTGTTATGCATAAGATTATGGTAATGACGCATTTGGTCGTTATGTCAATTGCAGTGAAGATTTAATAGCGCAACTTTAAAAGGGCGAATTGAAATACGAAAGGTCATAGGTTCGGACCTTGCGCGTCTTACTAATGTCGTTCTGTACGTTTAGTTGGACTGGAAAAGTAAGAGGGAGATTTTTATACAGTTTCCTTTACTTAGTTATGTTAAGTTATTCTGTACATTGTTTTAATTTCACCTTTAATCGATAAGCGATCGTAGTAAAATATTATGTAGAAAAAAATATAATCGCTCTGTTAAAAAAAGTTGTATAATCGTTTTACTAGACATAATTGTTTTTAGAAATTTATATACTTATGCGTTTGTTAAAAAATATCAAGGGAAGAGTTTTCCTACGCTTCGTTACGCATTGTTTTTAAACGCATTAGTGAACATAATCTTGAGTATACGTTAACAGTATTAATTTTTTACCTCCAATTGAAAACACACACTGGTCAGACAAAATTGCTTGAATAACAAATATAATGTATCGTGAGATTATGTCGTGACCATCTCATATAATGCTCATCTCAGTCACATTTAAGTATAGTAAACAAAAATGTACTGACGCAATTTCTTTAACGCAAGCAAAAATGGCCACTAATACTATGTAAATAAAGGTTGATGTAATCTATTAGGTGACATTTTATAGCTCGCACTCAGTGCATCTCCGTACGGTGTGAGAGGTGCACTATTGCATCGCGACTTAGGCACAGTTGCGCAATCCCGATGCACTTTCCATTCGGTCGAATGCCGCTAGGCGCAAACTATCGCACATCGAGATAATCGATTCCCCTGTTTTACATAAGTGGTTTTCTCACGACTCCCCGAAGAACTGGAGCGGCGTGACGAGCGAGCGGATACGTTACAAGGTTCCGATGCACACAATACGCATCCCAACACTTCGCGCTGCATGCCTTTAATATCATATCATTGGTACATTCAAATTTACTTCAACTTATCAGTTATGTGCATTTTAAGAAAATAAATATTAGGCACGTGTCTCAAACGGTAAAGGAAAAACATCGTGAGAAAACCTGAGAATTTTCTTAATTCTCTACTTGTGTAAAGTCTGCCAATCTGCACCGTGGTGGACTATTGGCCTAACTCCTCTCATTTTGAGAGGAGACTCGTGTTCAGTTGGTAATAATGTAGGTACTATAGATACATTTTGGGGACAGACGCGACAGTGCAAAAGTAATGACTGGCGTCACAAAATTAAAGTTCGTCTGTCCGTGATTTTCTCAAAAAGTACTGATTCAATTGGTTGGGATTTTTGTTATTTAAAGCATATTCTGGACCATATTCTATTAATAAATATTGTAGATTGAATACTTTCAAATAAAAAATTTTCTCAGGCTCTCAATTTAATTAGTTTATGCATAATTTTAATAAATCAATAAGTCCTCTATATTAAACCATATTTTTTGATTTCACTTTTAAGCATGTACCTAATGAAAAGATCAGGTCAATAATTAATTAACGAAAGTTAATATTATACTAATCACAAATGATTGTACAACTTAATCTTGCTTATTTATACAAGTCGTATTCATTTTATTAATGTACACTAGATAGATTTTTAACTAATAAATAACTTATTAATTATTGACAACTTTAATGTTAATTACCTAAAATAAATGATTTCGCACTCAGCATAAAAAACTGCAAAGCCATTTCGAAAGTCAAACTTAAACAATTTCTTTTGTCTAAACAAACTTCTCAAAAGCGAGAACACTAAGACAAATAAAGACCTTCCAAAATGAACATTAAACAATATAAACATGTCGAAACTATAACATACGGGCGCGGTCATCAAAGCGTGAGAAAACTTGTTACGTGAATAGAAAAAGAAAGTGACGAGTATACAACGTCCGTGATATATGTGTACATTTGCTATTGATTATATTGGAGACGTCGACAATGATATTGTCTCACCGGGCGGCGTTTTGCTGCCTCATAACAATGGGTTATGTCATCTGTCGACACGGTTTCATAAAGTCATGACCCGTCTTCAGACCTCAAAGTTGAAACTAGTAAGAGAAATAATCTATGTGACATTTACTCTAATGATAGCGTTTCCGATGGTATACCACAACCAGCTTCAATCATAGGGTTGCCATGTTGAAAGTATGTTAATGTAAATTCAATGATACCTATTAAAATTCTAACTCATTAAAAAAAAGTCATTTATAGTACGTTGTTATGGTGTTATGTAAAGACGTTAAAACTAAAAGACGTTAAACCTAGCAAGAAAAATAATATATGACAACGCTAATTATGACGGTACTCGAATTGCCACAACTAGCATAAGTAGATGATTAGAAGATTTCAGTTATAAAAGAATGCTATTTAAACTCTGTGATAATGTTATTACATCGTCGGTTAATTACAGATGGATTCTAGGCCTGGTCTGGATAAATAAGCTAATAAATAGGTCTTCCAATTAGCAGCTAGGACTCCTAACTGTTAACTCATAAAGGTAGCATTTGGTTCTTGGCGACCGCGACCTGCGAACGCGATCGGGTCGTACGACCCACGGCTTAGTATGAATTTGTAAGCACTAAACAAATCCCGAGACCGTGTCGCGCGACTGGGATATGTTTCGATCGCGCTCGTAGTTCGCGGTCGCCTAAAACCAAATGTTTGTTGTTTGTTGTTGTAGGTTAGTTGAGTTAACTCCACTGACATCCGTACTACAGATGGCAGGGGTGTTATTCCGATTTTTTATACTCGTCGTTGTAATATTCGCCTTTAACAAGTTTTATTAGAATTTGAACTTTATTTCATGGGGTGCCAAAAACAAAGTGTCACTAAAACGAACTTGCCATGGAATGAGCGATGTCCAATCGCTGTAACTTTACAGAATGCGGGCAGATTAAGTTATAGGTCAGTAATGTATGACATAACTGTAAGATCATCAAGCGGATACAAATAATGTAACATTACATACACGTCTACTTGTATAAAAAACCTTAACGATGCACTCTAGACTTTCGCTAGCTGAACTGAAATTTGAAAATGTTTGATAAACTCTTAATAAAAATATGCAAATCATTTCATCTTGAATCCGTTATGTACGTAGTTTTGTATTAGAAACAAAACTGCCAATTGCATTATCGCTTACATTAAACATTTACACTTAAATGTTGTATTCGTGTTATTAAGCTTACATTTTAGATTTTAAACACTCAACTTATTTACCTATATCACTCGTAAAAATTTCATTGATGTCAATATCAACTTTCATTTATAAATATACAATGGAGTAGCGTAAACATCAAACTTATAGTTGAATGCAAAAATATTAATTTATCTAAATAAGTAGTTAGTATTTTTTTTATTGAGAAAGAATACAATATTGAACTTATGCTAACTTAACCTAATAACTATACAAGTGTTGCCCACATGGAATGGCAAGAATACTGGCTGCATTTCCGCGCTGGACAGCCAGGCTGATCCTTTGCGCAAAAAATGAGCCAGCCCTTCTGTCGCCAGTCGAGGCAACTACTCGCGGTGAAATTATTCGGTAAAATTTTTTGGCACTGCGACTCCATGGCCCAAGGGTCTCCACGGCAAAAGGTACAAATATGTAACTCTGTCAGAGAGGCATACTTGAGCCACTTACCGGTTTCAACTTTTTCTGCTGCGGCTCCCGGTCTTGATTCTGTCTCCCTGATATGACACGGTGCTAATGTAAGTAATTAGTTATATCCCTAAAAGTAACTTGATTATGAGCAGAGAATGACGATGAATATTTCATCCATATTCAAACATAATATGAACGACACCTGTAATAATATAATAACCTTGACATACATTTAAAATATGTGTAAATTAAACAAAACATTAACTAATACAAAAACAATAACCTAACACACAAACAATCAGTTCCGTATGACTTATGTTGATGACCGGAAACGCATACACTACCTGTTTCAACATTTTTACATGCGAAACGATGATATTCGCTTTATTTAATTGAACCGCAGTTATAACTGGTAGCTTATTAAGTAATATTTTACCAATGTGTATATAGATTCTAATTGAGCTTAGTCAGGCAAATGCGATTAATTATCATGTCAGTATCGTCGTCATCAACCCATAATCGGCTCACTGCTGAGCACGAGTCTCCTCTCAGAATGAGAGGGGTTAGGGCAATAGTCCACCACGCTGGCCCAATGCGGATTGGCAGACTTCACACACGCAGAGAATTAAGATACACTCTCTGGTATGCAGGTTTCCTCACGATGTTTTCCTTCACCGATTGAGACACGTGATATTTAATTTCTTAAAATTCACACAACTGAAAAGTTGGAGGTGCATGACCCGGACCGGATTCGAACCCACCCTCACCCTCCGGAATCGGAGGCAGAGGTCATATCCATTGGGCTATCACGGCTCATGTCAGTATAGTGGTGATTAAATGGTGGGGTACGAATTTGGACCGAATCCTTTGCCTCCCAATAAAGTTTTTGGCAGTGTTTAATGTGCAGGGATGACCCAGGGATATTATATTTGTCGGCGTATCTCTGCTTTATAATCTATCTCTGATCAATTTTAAAAATAACCTATGAAGATTTAAGTAAAGTCAAACTTATTTAGTCTTTGAACGCAATGTTAATAGAATAGACGGATAGTGTCAGAAGTGGGATGTCACACATCCACTTTTTTCGATCATCCTAGTTAAGCAATAGCATTTTATTCACACAAATATTGCACAGAGTAGGTATGCTAAATAAAGCAATTTTGTAAAATTAACAGAGGTATCTGAGATTATTGCTTTCGGAGCTATAGGGACTTAAAAAGTCATATTTGCGGCATTGCCACAGATTGCTTAAAAACATCCCATACAAAATGGCACGAATGAATGACATGATTGCTGGATTTGTATGGATTTCCAAACAAAATTATAAATATCTTTGTTATTTGTGCGTTTATGAAAAATGACACATTTAATGTAAGAAAGCTAAAAAGTATGAATTTTCATCTAATTACGATATATTTTTTTAATAGATTTAGAAATTTTATAATCTTTTTTCATGTATTAATTAGTTAATTGACCTTTTACCCGATGTCTCATAAAATCAATATATTCAAACCTAGTCATCATCTCCATTACCTACTAATGACAGTAAACAAGAGACTATTCTATGACGAATTATTGTCTTTGGCATCAGCAATTATAAATTCAAGCATTCATGTTCCTGCCCATTTATTTTAAATTATCTATTAATTGTACGTCTAATTAATCCATAGCGCTAATTGTGACTCTGCGTGCTACAATAAACGATAACGATAATAATAATATAATCTAATTAACTTATATTGTTAAATCGTATTATGTAAGTAAAGATGGAGTCGATTGATAATGTCTTATATTCTTACACTTATTATTTAACTTCTATCAAAGTAACGATAACATTTTGAGACCACGGCATTCTGTTAATGCGTAGGCTACGTTGCTTCGGAGCTTTCGAATAACTATTACCTACGTACTCGTATGTGAATATATTCGGTTCAATGTGTGTCAAGGAATTTT
The DNA here is from genome assembly GCF_947172395.1 of Bicyclus anynana. NCBI lineage: Eukaryota > Metazoa > Arthropoda > Insecta > Lepidoptera > Nymphalidae > Bicyclus > Bicyclus anynana. Next base: position 6,769,453 of record NC_069089.1, on the reverse strand, counting down.
TCGTTAATTTTTAATTGATGTTATCGGAAAGTACTTGTACTACGAATAGCACGGTAATAGTCCTAACGACATTGGAATGCTTATGATGTATTGCTAGAAATCACTATGGGTGAGGTAAGGCTGATTTAATGAATGGAAGGTTCGATGTGACTGAGTTATTAACAAAGTTTTGTCTGTGTTACCGTGCGCAATCAAAAATCGCAATAAATAAATTATATGAGCTATGTCATCATCATCATCATCATATCAGCCAATGGACGTCCACTACAGGACATATGCCTTTTGTAGGGACTTCTAAACATTACTATCCTGAGCCGCCTGTACGGCCTGTATCCAGATATGCTATGAGCTATGTAACATGAATTAATCTATTCATATAAATAAAGTCGCTACCCGTATTGAGTAGATCATTTAAACTATACGCAACGGATTTTAATGCGGTTTTCAACAATAGATAGAGTGATTTTTTAACATTTTTGTTTATGTTGAGCTTCTACCTGCTTCTATCACTTGAGTTGTGTTATATGGCACAATTTTGAAATAAATTTTTGTTTTTCTTTCTTTCATTTTAATTTAGAATGGAAATAAATTTTACACTGGATTTACACATAGGCTACTTTTAATCCCGGAAAAGGTCATGGTTCCCGCGGGATTTGTGCTGAAACTGAATTCCACGCAGACGAAGTCACGGGCTAGTAAAATTAATAAAAATTTAAAGTAGTACCTAATGTTGCATATCTAACGTACCTCACATTAGACATATTAAAACTCAAATTACACACAACATATTCGCACCGAGACAAGCCCGGCGACCTTTCCGAGAGGATGGGCATTGCGCCGAGGCTTGCGCAACTCAACCCCACTCGCACGCATGGGAACCTCGCTTAACCTCCGCACTCTGAGCCAAACGTTCACCCACCAGCCGAAACATCAGTGATGCAATGGCGCAAATGACCGCGATTATTTTAATTTTCGTTTAATCTGTGACACTATTTGCGATTCTTTTTTTTATTCTTTACAAGTTAGCCCTTGATTACAATCTCACCTGATGGTAACTGACGATGCAATATAAGATGGAAGCGGCCTAACTTGTTAGGAGGAGGATGAAAATCCACACCTTTTCGGTTTCTACACGACATGGTACCGGTAGGGTGTCTTTGTTGGTAGGGTGGTAACTATAGCCACGGACAAAGCCTCTTACTAGCCAGGTTTGGACCAATTAAAAAAAATTCAATCGGCCCAGATGGGGCTCGAACCTAGGACCTCCGTGTTGTAAATCCACCGCGCGTACCACTGCGCCACGGATGTCGTCAAGATTAACGTCCGTCAAGGCCGTTTACTTTAGGTTAGATCCTATAGCGATCTAACACAGCTTATTTTCATAAAGATTGAGACTTCTTTATTTAAAAATTTAATCTTGTTAATAACAAGTGGAAGATTACTTTCATAATCATTATCAACCCATATTCGGCTCGCTGCTGAGCTTTGTTCTCCCCTCAGAATGAGAGGAATATAATGCGGATTGGCAGATTTTACACACGCAGATAATTAAGAAAATTCTCTGAGGTTTCCTCACAATGTTTTTCCTTCACCGTTTGAGACACGTGATATTTAATTTCTTATTATACGACTGTGTGCTTTATACGACTATTTCTTTTGTTATACGACTGTGTGCCTAGTTTTAAATAAGTTTGTAAAATGGTGGTAAACAAAAAAATAAACCATGGCTGAGTTTGTTGTGGGCTCTTCTCGGACCAAGGCGCGTTTGGAACCCTCGTAACTAAAATTTAAATATAAAACATAAGTTTTCGTCTATTATTATTACCACCATTAGATTAAATTAAATTTTGACAGACCTTTCAAAAGTGATTGTAAACTAAGCCTAATTAAAATAAATGAATTTTGATTTGGTTTGATTTACTTAAAAATGCACACAACTAAAAAGTTGGAGGTGCATGCCCTGGACCTACGACCTCCGAATCGAAGGTAGAGGTTATATCCACTGGGCCATCACGGCTATCTACCTTAATTACAGGTAGGTAGGTATTTTGTTAGACTAACTTTGGCTTTCCTAAAATAACGTAAGTCTGGCTAGATCAGGTTCTCGATCTATAGACAGTCGTATGTAGCAAGTAAAAAAAATCTTAATCACTTTTCAGCTTGCTAGAGCGGATTGCAATTGCATTCAATGTATTAAACTGTGTAAGAAGTATAGTAAAGAGACACTATTAAGGCGTGTGAACGCGCTGATGTGGGAACAGTTTAGCAACCATTGCAACTGTCACCGTCACCACCAACTGCGCCGAAACCGTAACCACGTAACCACGTAGCTGTATAATTTGCGCGGTTTCACGGAAAAACGCTCACGAACTAAACGAAAACCAACTGTAGGATTATCATTTTGTGTTTTTAAAAACAATTAAATATAATAAACTAGCAGACGCTTGCGACTTTGCCTGTGCATTTTTATAAAAAAAAGCGTGGCTTGTTGCCACCCTCGATTACTACGCGATTTAGCGTTCCGGTACGATGTTGTGTAGAAACCGAGAGGGGTGTGGATTTTCATCCTATTCCTCACCAGTTAGTTCGCTTCCATCTGAGATTGCCTCATCACTTATCTTCACTTGAGATTTTAGTTAAGAGCTAACTTGTAAAGAATAAAAAAAAATACTTAATGATCGTACCATCATCATACTCGTATCAGCCGATGGACGTCCACACGATTCACTGCAGGACACAGGCCTTTTGTAGGTCTTTCTTATATATGGAGGATATGAATCCAACAGATTGATGTCGTCAGTCCAACTGCGCTTTCTAGTAGCCTGCATTCCAGCAATCATCATATATTTCACCAATATAAACAAACCTTGACAAATTAGACACCTCCCTAATTAATCTCTCTATTGATAAAAACCGCATGAAAATCCACTGAGTAGTTTCGAGTTTATGGCGAACGTATGGACTGACAAAAGTGGCGGAGAACTTTATCGTAAACAATACTTTAAAAAAAAAAAAAGTATAGTAAAAGTATTGTTCCACTTGTTGTTAACAATTAATTAAAATGCTTAAATAAAAAGTCACGGAAATGACGTTGGAGCTCTATATCGATATCACACTTAACTAGTAGTTAGTAATTAACTAATTACACGTGTAATTCATTTTATGACGTGTAAATTTACACTTCTTGATACAATAATTGTCAAGAAAGTGCATGTATAAACACGTGATTCTTAGTCAGGTACAAATCTACTTAAGAACTCTCAATAGAAATAAATAAAATGGAAATGTATGTTGGTTTCGGCTAATCTCTGAAACGGCCGCACCGATTTTGACATGACTGTCTCTAGCAAATAGCTGATGTTACGAGTAGTGCCATAGGCTATATTTTAAAATAATCCCTCTTAAACGATAAATACGCAGGTGAAACCGCAGGGCTTCCGCTAGTTACTAATGATGGTGATCGAATTAGAAATAAAGAGATCTCCTGAAGATCCAAAGTCAAAACTAAAGTTGTAAGGGGTGGGTGCATAACTCGATGAGCCGATGTATGAGTCACAAGGCGACCCCGCACCGGAAAATGCAATTGATCGACCCCCCATTATTGTTGGGCATGGACATCTAGCGGGTATCATGGAGCTGGATGCAAGTGTTTGGGTGTCCTTCATCATTATCTGTTTATTTTACCGGACCAGGCCTTCCCTTCTTATAGGAGAGCTATATAAACCCATCACACTCCACCAATGCGGGTTGGCGGGCGGTCCAGAAATATACGTCTATCGGCTGATAATGAGGATTCATATATAGCTAAACTTTAAATATATATCACAAGCACCACCCAAAACGTTATATAATTTTGGCATTCATTGACTTCTATATCCTTAAAAGCCTCTTCTGTCGGCAACAACAGTTCCCGCAAAATGCCTAAATCTTAAGTAAATGTTGAATTCCTTGCCCAAAACGAGTTCTATCAATTGAAATGCCTATCAGATTTCATAGCTTAAAGGGTTATTAAACTTAAAATGGAATGGAATGGAAGGTACACGTATTTTGAAGGTTGAATAACAAAATCTTGATGTTTAGTGTTGTTTTTCGCAAACACAAACGCAGTTTGGTTCTGTGTCTAAAAAGGAAATGATCATTATGTATCTAAAAACATAGTTCATTTCAACCCACGACTGATCGTAAACACCATATTGAGATAATATATTTGATTGTATTATAACCTCTTTGGTGCAGTTGTATTGATCTTTGATCAGCTTTGGTTGACAGATTGGGTATGGTGGTAGGTCTAGGTCAAGGTTTCTCAGGTCTAGGTCAAGTGGGGTACGCGAACGCCTAGGGGTTCGCCATTCGACGGACGCAACAAAATTTATATAAAATTGTCCAAAATTACTCCTAACATTGAATCCATATGCGACAAGAAACAAGCACACCCATCACATTAATATTACATAGACGATGATGATGATAAGACCGAAGCTAAATATGTGGATACTAATCAAATTGCACATTACGAAGTCATATCAAATTGAGATAGTAGGCTAAGAATAAATTCAATTACTTGACCGTTTGCCGGCCAAAGTTGGGTAAACATCATATATGTTTTGATCACGTAATCGACCTCAATATGAGGTAATGTAACCGCTTGACCTATGTTTTTCATATAATGTGCGTACAATATCTATCTAATTGTGTTTATCTAAATTTTGAGCAGGTCAATCAATCATTCTGTTATGTAATTGTCGTGAAATATGTAAAACGTAGTGTGTTTTGAGTAAAGTCACTGTATTCATATGTGTATGAGTGTAAGTTATTCTAATGATCTTTGGGTAAAAAAGTTATAATCATTAACGTAGGGTCCAAGAAGGCCTTAATCACACAATAGATATACATATAGATTTAGGATCAAGAAAAAATATATTGAAATTTATTTAATGTTTTGTTTTACAAAAGTTCCACATTAAAATTTACTCGATTGTGAAGCCTTTGATCATATTTTTGGAGTTCAATTCAAATACAAAATTAAATGTTTTTTCATCCTTTAAATCAAACGAAATTTAGCTGAATGCATAATTAACATTTTATATAAAGTTCAAATGTCGAAAAGTGCGTTGTAATTTGTATGTTAGGTTGCATTTTTATTAGTAGGTACATCATTAATTTATGACAATAATTGCCTCACCGGTCGCATGGACAATGAGTTCCAGGATTCGAACCCCGGGTCAGGCTAACAAAATTTATTTATTTATTTATTTAATAAGGACAACCAACAGCTGATACAATGTCACATGTCAATAAATTACATTAATATACTAAGTTATTGCCCAGCTAATTACAGGTTATCACAGCATTCACTAATTAATATAACTTATGTCAAAACTACAGTTGTCAGCAATGAAATGTCAAAAAATATACAATGCAAATTAATATCTAAAAAAAAATGTCGGATTACAATAAATTAAAAGCTATTAAAATAAAAAATAAGTCACATAAAATTAAAAAAAAAATAAACAAGAAAATTAAATCTAAAAATTACAATACATTAAGAATACAATACAATTATATTTACATACTGAAATTATTATTAATATTAAATGTCAATATGAAGAAATTATTAATTTTAAGAAGTCATTATAGGATGTCACAATATTATTATTATTAAGTATTAGCATTCAGTACATCAATTACTGAGTGCTTAAAATTATTGAGATTATTGTGGAATAAATCTATATCCTTTTGATGTTTCACACACTCATTATATAGGTCCGACATCCGAGGAATGGGAGAAAATTTGCCTAATTTTGTTCTGTAGGTCTTATGATATAACAGATTACACGGGTATCGAGGCCTATTAATGCGCGGTGCTCTAATCGGAAATCTTTGAATCAAATCAGAACAGTCAACTTGATGGTTAAATAATTTAAATAAGAATGTCATAGCCATTAACCCTCTTCTAACTACAAGACTCTCTTTCTTAAAGTAAGTCAGTCAGTCAGTCTGTCTGTATAATTATGCAGATATGCAAATAAAATACGTTATTGGGATTTTACTTGCAAGAAAAATCTTAATAGCAGCCTGGAGTTGGCAGTGTTGGTACACCCCCGTGTCTCGTAGAGCACGTACATCAGTCGGTCCTGTGCCTGGTCTTTCACCGGTCGTATCTGCCGTCCCAGCGGACTATGAGAGCGTGGGAAGAGAGAGTGCACCTGTGCTTGCGCACACACTTGTGCACTTTAAAATCTCCATGGTTAATTTCACCATGAGATTGGCCGCCATGGCCGAAAATGAAAAAAACTATTCGATAATTATCAGATAATTTATGACAATTTTATTCTTTTAATATATTTAAATGATATAAATGTGTAAAATTCTGTATAATGAAACAATTCTTTCCTGTTTTACTAGGGGGAGCTCAACGTTTCAACTGCCGGGGACGCATCCTCGGCGCATACTACGCAGACGCCAAATCGGGGTGCAAGGCGTTCCACGTGTGTGTGAGAGTAGCCGGCGGCGGCATACGAGACTTCAGGTTCTTCTGCCCCCCTGGTACTCTGTTCCACCAGGAGGCGCAGACCTGTACCGACTGGGGTGATGATGACCCATTAGCCTGCCCGGCAGACATCTACGATGGTCAGTTCGATCTCTACAAGATCGGATCTGGTGAGCTCGCTTTTGCAACTAACAATACTTACTAATGGCAGGCGTCCACATATCCGCATCGTACGTATCGGATGTATCGCATCAGACGGATCGTATAGTAGAAGTATTCTTTGCAATAATAATAATAATAATAATTGCCTTTAGTCAGATCAAAAACTTAGCTTAATGACAATGTTTGAATACAAACTTAATATCTATAACTTATTCAAACGTAAAATTATTAGCTTATTCTAGTATTTATAATTTGTTTAATTTTTGATTAGAAAAGTATTCTTTGTATAGAACATTATTCAAGTGCGTGATTGGCGTGATCCGCATCATACTGATCGTACGGATCTCATCATTATCAATTCACATTCAGCTCACTGCTGAGCTCAAGTCTCCTCTCAGAATGAGAGGGGTTATATATATAATAGTATGAGACACGTGATATTTAATTTCTTAAAACGCACACAACTGAAAAGTTGGAAGTGCAAGCCCCGGACCGGATTCGAACCCACACCCTCTGGAATCGAAGGCAGAGGTCATATCCACTGGGCTATCACGGCTCAACGGCTCACGCACGGCGTACGCATCTACCAATCGGCAATGCCGATGCTGATTCTCCGAGGGGCAACATTTGTAATGCGTGCCGATGACGTTTAACGGAATGGTGAACAGTGGACCGTTTTCCTCCAATATCTTGCACACTCCACCGAATACTATACTACCTCTCACTACGAAAATCCGAATGAGAATGGCGTCAGCAATCCGATTGCTGGTAGTTGCATCGGATAACCTGATCAAAAAATCCGTTTGGTGCGATGTGTCCCGATACGTACGATGCGAAATTGTGGACGTCTGCCTTTAAACGTAGCTTTAAATGTTCATGTACAAGATTCAATGTTTTAATACGTGTGTTCTAACAAAAATATTTTCAGAACACCACAATGTTTTATGGATGGTTAGCGTAATTTATTAGTAAGTGACTTTAAAAGAGAACAATTTCTAAATAGAATTATTGCTTTAAATTAGACGTCAGTAATGTAGTAGTCGTAACGCTTCGGAGCAGCAAATAAATTAGAATTGTATTTTTTCAAAAAAGCTTTAATTGGCCAAATCAAGATGTTGCATAGATCTAGCCTACAAAACAAAAAGTAGTTACTAAAATTTTAACTATTATACCGCTTGATACCGGTGTAATAGAATAACATAAAGCTTAAATCGAACGCTTGTAGATGCGCTTAATTATGCAAAAAAAAATGGAAAAGTTTCACTGAAAAATTAGTAGTCGGAAAGACTGTGAACTTATCTCATTTTGGAAAAGCTCTGAGTGTCAGTCCATGTTCCTATGACGGTATTACGGTAGGCAAGGAGTTTGGACCGTGGTAGCTTTGGAAGATAGCAGATTTCAAGTATAAAACGCAATTGTCCAAGTATAAAACGCATATTTTGTTAATTTTCCAGAGGATAGGATAAGAAATTATATCTCTAGTCGCAAGACCCTTAATTTTGTGGCAACCCTTCGTTGGAGACCTATAAAGTTTCCTTAAAAAACCTTTAACGTTGTTTTTAAACGGTTAGCAAAGCTAAGTGTCTTAAGCTAAGCTAAGCATTTCATGATATTATACAAAATACGCTTTATACTTGGACGTTTGAGAGTCTAGACCTTTGAAACCTGCTGCCAAAGTCTCCATAGTCCAAATTCCAGTATTGGTATACTATGGTAGGAGCATATGCTGATGAACTTCCAGCCGTTCTAAAATGGGGTAAGTCTGAATATCGAAGGCTCTTGGTACATAGGAAGGTATTTAAAACACACCCCAAAATAACTAATAGATATAGTAATGCAATGATTCTTTACTCAGGTTTTGACACAAAGAAAGTATCGACTTCCGGAAACCGAGAGGAAGAATCCGAATATGGACTCCAGAGAGCAGAAACCGGTGACCGCCGTCTGTCACAGAACGCAGGATCAAATGGTGCAGCCTCTGACCTTCGAGCAGCGCATTCTTCGGACTTTTTCACTGGCCAACGTGATCGTGGTCGAGATGAACCAGTAGCTCAAACTCAGGCGCCGACCTCCGTGCCACCTGGTCGGCCAGCATTTCAATCTTTTAGAAGAGCACCTACAACACGTGTAACTTATTCAACCACGTCGTATACCACACCCTCACCAAGTCCTACACCCAAACCACAACATCCTAACCCACCTCATCACAATGGTCCTAAAAGAAAAATAAGAAAGCGTCCAATTTACACACCGACTGCACCACCGACAACCACATCTGCCCAATACACTTTCCCTCCACAAACTTATTCTGAACAGCCGCAACAAAATGGAAATCGTAAAAATCCTACTTACATTAAACAAACTCCAACCACAACAGTAAATGTACCTCCACCATACAAAGATGTAACTTTCCCTCCACAAACTTATTCGGAACAACCGCAACAAAATGGAAATCGTAAAAATCCTACTTACATTAAACAAACTCCAACAACAACAGTCAATGTACCTCCACAATACAAAGATGAATATGTAGAAGTCAGTAAAATTACACCTAAACAAAACAACAATAGATACTTCTCCAACGGTCCTTCTCCCACTTCATTTTCGCAGACGACTCAGGCTCCTGGTAATAAAAACGATGGTCTCGTAGAGTTATATAACTATGAAATCCAGTCAACTCCAGTCACGAATATCAACAATAATAACCAACCATTCAAATTACGAAATAGTTTCAGTGTAGCTGACTATTCTAAAGAGCCCGATTTTGTAAAAATAAGGAATTTCAACGAAAACAAGGGTGCGCCCACTACTACTACAGTAGACTACAATTCCGTCCGCGGAACAAGTACCCCAGCGTATAGGAACTTCAACAGTGTTTCGTATGAACCAGAAAAAAATAACTTTGCCTCATTTTCTGGAGCCAAACAAAGCTATTATAATATTCCCACAACCACATCTGCTCCTACAACTATTTATACCACGACGCGTATTGATCCCTATGTTAACTTGAACACTGTAGCTTATAATACAAACATAGGTTTCAACACCCAATCTTCGAACTACGCTGACAGCGTAGAAGATGATGGACAATATCGACCACCCCAAGGTGAGGACGACGGTCAATATAGGCCAGAATTATACGAGCGTGAAGCAGAATTACTGTCTGGTGCCCACTCTTTAAATATAGCAGCCAGTGGAAACAGATTGCCAGAAGATCAGAAACAATACAAAAGCCAACAAAAGTCCGCTAAAACATCTGCACCTCGACCTTTTAGACCTGCACCGACACAATCGCCAACCACTCCTCCACCGTTGGAATATACAACCACAATAAGACCGCGACCTGAAGCAACGACGCTACGTGCCTTCGATTACTATCAGACTTACACAACTACATCTAGACCTTATGAACCGCCATCCGTGAATGCTTATACCATTCCACCAGGCAGCAATGCAGTCAAAATAACGACTACATCAGCTCCTAGGACGACTGAACACTATCAACCAAGAGAAACTGCGCCTCCGACTTCCCCTCCAGTATCTTATTCTTCAAAATCCACAAAACCACCGTACTACTCGAAACCGATCCGCCAGGAGGACAACAGTTACGATTACGCCTACTACGATTCTGACCCTGGCTTTTCCCAATACGATCACATAGAAGAATTCGGCAGAACAAAAACTAAAGTGTAAACAATTAATATTGCTTTCACTGCCATTATTATAGTCGCCTCTTTAGATATGTAATTTAAAACACTGCCTGTAAATGTTTTACTTCTAAGATCAGTGAGTTAATTTTGCGATAGGTAATCTTAATAAGGATTAGGTAAGTGCAATACATACTAATAATTTACAAAATAGTTCAAATTTTGTCGTAATGGATGCTGAAAGAAGTTGATTAATATTTATTAAAAAAAGATGTATTTTAAATATTTATTAATAGAATACCTAAACGAACCTGTTGTAATAAAACAAATGATTCGATACCATTCAATGCAGTATACAGTTTGATTCAACTTTGACATAGGATATAATTATTATTGTTTAAATATTGTAACTGTTTTCCCAAAACTGTTGTAATGTTATAACCACGAAATTAATAAATTGTTAAAGCGTTAGATTTAGCGTTTTCTATGTTCGGTGGTTGTAACCAATAAATTGGAGCACCGATCGTAAACATCTTAAATTGTAATTACCTAGTTGTTACTTTCAAATGACGCATATTCCGTTTAAAAACTTTAGAGGCCTTCCATTGTAATGATGCCTTAAATTATTTTGTGATATTATTTTGGATGCTTGTGTTAAATTAATTGACTAAGTTAAAACTATTAGTAATTAGGTGAAATATCTTTTTTGCAGGTTGTCATCGATATTAGTTGGGCCTCTATCCATTTTCCGGATAACACTAAGGATTGTATAGTCCTTTTTTAGTTTTGTTACTTTGATTTGTAATTTTTATTTAAGTAGATATTAAAATTTGGCGAAATGTAAATCTAAAGATAATCATATCCGGAAAACGGATATTAGTATCATGGCCGTTAATTTATAATTTAAATTATAAAAATGTTACAGTTATAATCATATTTCAGTACAATAAAGTATGAGGAAGCTGCATATTGTAAAATATTTCTTTGTAAATAAATTTTTGTAAAAACATTGTCTTGTGTTTTTTTTTTATTTCAGGGCGTAAAATATTGCAAAATAATAAATTTCACTGCATACTCTATACAAATACATATTGCATAAAACAGACACTTACGCGGTCAATATATGTCTATTCTCTCATATTTTATTCATTGTTTATTCTATGTAAGGTATGGTTAATTAATTATTATGGACGTTTTCTTTTTTAAATTAAACAGTACCACTTTGATAGTCGTAACTACTTACTGTGTACTTGATTACTGTACGAGTAGATTATAATAATAATAAAAAAGAAAAAGTATCAAAATACTTGGGCCTTGTTCACGAGATTATCGTCATGTGGAATTTTGAGGCAACTATTATTATTGTTCCGATAGTCGTTTTAACCAATGGCTTCAACCAACACCTTAAAAAGCTTTCGCTTAACTGCTGGATCAAGGGTCGGATACAGGGCAGTGATACTTGAAATGGCGCGTATTGTTATGATCCTCACTCTGGTTGCTTGGGCACTCAAATGTTTCGCAGCGGGAGAGCTGAATTTATTTTATAATTTTTTAATAGTGTTTTGTTTTATACTACTTATGTATTTTATTAACATTGTTGGAAATTAAAAAAATTACAAATATATAAATGAGAGAAAATAAATTAACAAATCATAGAAGATTTCGCTTAACTACAGAATGCAGTGATTCTTGAGACGGTACGAACTCTAACAATATTTTTTTTTTCACAAATTCAAAGTTTCGTTTTACCACTTTATAGACGTAATGAATACTTACCCATACAAAAGTTAAACTTTCTAGCTAGCTTTTTCTTTTTAATTTCCAATTAGGTACGTTTTTAATAAGTTGGTCGGTTTTAAAAAAGGATAAATAAATAAGAGAGAAAAGATTCAATAGATAAAACCTATCTATTCGTAACTCTTTGGACCAGTTGTTAGCTTTGAATCATGAAATTGAGATTTGATAATATCCAAAGAAATTTTTATTAAATATAACAGCTCGGAGTGATAGAATAGGTGTCTCCGAAAGCACATTATTACGTCCCGGTTACTATCATCAACATCTTATAATTTTATGAAACTTCAGTACCATATGTCCGCCAACCCACATTGTACATGCACCCGCAAAGTAGAGTGGTGGGCCTAAAACCGCCTGTAATAATAATAATAATAAATAATAATAATAAAGCCTTTATTAACAATCTTACAATTTACATTTCATCTTAATCTAACACGTAAAATATATAAACAGGTTTATGTAAATTAATGCATTTATTTTTTATTTTTTAGACACCGGTTTTTGGATTGTCTTGCTTTTCAGTATAGGCCTCCCCAAGTATTCTCCACAAAGATCTGTCTTGTGCTTTCCGCGTCCAAGTTATTCCTGCTATCTTTTTTATGTCGTCTTCCCAACGACGATGCGGTCTTCCTTTACTTCTTTCTGTAGTAAGTCATTAATGATGTTTAAACGGTAAACTTGTTGGTTAGACGACCAGGGACCGAAAATCGCGTACGAAAACGCCCCAAAAACATAGATATTAGACGTAAATATTCACTGCGTTTTAGAGTTAAAGTTAAGCAGCTGCGCCTGCTGTTATATTAATTCTAAAAATTCAAAATTGTAGCGGTTTACAAGAAGTTTTGAAACTATAACTTAACTTAATACTATACTGTTTTGTTAACCCACCCCTCCTTTTGGCGCAAGTATGTAGTTCTATTGTTTTATAAACTGTTAGGCCTGGGTGCGATTCCTAGCTTAAGCAAATTTATATTTTCTAAATTAGCACAGGTATCGTCTGCCCTCAATAGTTATTATAGTAAAACTTGCCCTTATCCGTATTTTACAAACTAGAAAACATAAAACTAATAAATTCATGAAGAATTTGGAGATGATACTTAAGATGTCAATTTCTTCGTGGCTTTGCTTTTAAATGTAACACTGACATCTATCGGTAAATAGAAATATTACAAGTATTCACTATTCAACAACAGATGGCGACAGTTGGCTACTTGGCAGATAATGTTGAGAACATGGCACACAAAATACACGAAATACACGAATTCCTGATATACCTAGGATATAAGGTACAGTTACGTAGGTCTAATTTCGAGTACCTAAGAGGTGAACCGCCAAATCCAACTCGGCTAGGCAGCATTTTGGAAACTTCGCGAAATGATTTCGTCTGAAATTCCTCAGTGCTTGAGACAAAAATCGAACAGTGCATGTTGCGACTGCTATGTATGACTTATGGTTTCGAGTTTTGGTTTTTAACTATGGGCCAGTGGAGAAGGATAAATTTTTGACGAAGGTAAGCCGTCCCAAAAAAAGGTAATTCATACCGCTTGATACAAACTCCGGTTTGTATCAAGCGATATGCTTTCATACATCCATATATATATATATATATATTATATATTCTTTACAATGATGAATATGTATGTATGGATTTTTAAAAGGTAACCAGGCGAGAATCGGCCTGGATGGACTCTTCGCTGCTGCTATGTTATGGACTTCAATAATTGTAGTCAAGCGCCAGTCTATTAAGAATTAAAAATGTAAAGGTACTTCAATGCGGGTTGCCGCGCTTAGGTTAATCTTTAACTGGTCACTATCAGGTGCTACCTAATATCTATTTACCGTGATGACGGATTAAACTGCTCTTTTGAGTTGGGCGGTGGGAGTAATACTATACTATACTGAATCCTAAGATAGGACTGAGATAGCTGAGATAGCTGAAAATTTCTTAAATGAAATGCTCAGTTTTTCTTGGCCTGAACTAAGACTCGAACCCAGTACCTCGTGATCCAATGCCACATAGACTAACCACTGGACCATCGAGGCTATTACTTTTGCTCTAAATTGTTAGGTAGGTACATGTAAAGTTTTTATTGTCTATGAGATACAGTATGAGTAAGTTTTATCACTCTTGAGTCCAACTTGCACTTAAAGACCTGAGTTCTAAGAACTGCAAATACATAATTACAGAAACCTCTGAATAATTAAAAAAACCCTGATGGTTGTAAAAGGAGCAAGATGATTTCGTGTAAATAGATTACAATGTTGTGAGTAAATTACCTAGTTGACCACACAATATATCTTGATAGGACCTATGGACCTATGTTTAACCACACAGGTATTTTCCGACCTTTAATCACAGCTTCCTATTAAGTACCTATTTCTTTATTTAGATCATAAATTATAATAATAATAAGAAAAAGAAAAGAATAATGAATTTGCTTGGTACGAGTATGCCTTTATTTTAACAATAAATTGCGAATTTGGGATAACATAATGAAAGCCTTTTTTGTATCTCTAGACAAACGGGGATGTTAGCCCACCCCTCAATATACAAATTACCTATCCAGTGCAGGACCGACTTTTGCAGGGACACGATACTGAGCCGCCTGCATATAGCGACTCTCTGAGACTCTATGGATAGTCTATGGAGGTTAAGTAATGACTCCAGGTACTCAGTTTACCTGGAGTCAACACTGCGCTTTCCGATGCAGGATCGCACCTTGCACCTTGCACCTTGAGAGCCCACGTCCACCGACTCTTTGAATCATATGCCATGCCCATTACCACTTTAGCTTCGCGACTCTTTGAGCTATGCCGGTGACTTTGAATCTTGCGGATATCCTAATTTCTGATTCGATCGAGATACTCCGAGCAGAGCTCGTCCTATCGCCCGCTGTGTGACTCTGAGCCTCATTATGCCTGGTGGAAAGCAATCATGAGGTCTATGTTGGAGCGCGTTTGCCTATATGGCCTAGAAAATGCCTAGTCACTCTTGCCTTGAAGGTGCACAAATCATAAGTGTTTGGAAACACAGAAACCGGAAGGGCATTCCACATCTTCGCGTTCTTATTATAAATTTCGATGCGTAACGTTTTGTGCGAGTCAACTGGACATTGACAACAAATGGATGCTAATTTACACGGTGTCTTGCTTTTCTGTGGTAGAATGGGGATGGGGGACTAGATTGAAAAGATCCTGTCTACTCCTGAGTATACTCTCCGAAATATATTCGGTAAAAATCAGACAGGTAACGGTGTTGAAGACTTTTGTAGGCTTCGGCTGTGGCTAGTTACCATCCTAAGCACAAAGACGTACCAAGCGATTTAGCGTTCCGGTACGAAGGTCAGAGGTATGGTTAGAATAAACTTGTACCTCTACAAACCAAGCCCTCTTCTATTTTAGACTGCATCGTTACTTAGCATCACATGAGCTCGCTAACTTGTCAGAGAATAAAAATCCATATTCCCTCGTCCATAAAGGAGATCGGTTAGGGAGGGTTCTTCGCTCCACAAATATTCATCATCGCTTCATGCATAGTTTTGTCCGACTCGTCATGAATACACAAAGCTGTATGTAAAGTATGGTCATGAATTACTATTTTGTTTCAGATTGTTGTTGTTAGACACTATTAGTTGATTTATAATTTTCAATAACGGACTCCCGCGACTTAGTGCACGTGAAATTCTGCTTTCACCACTCTTGCGGGAACCATGTATTTATCCGGAATAAAAAATAGCCTATATATTGCTCCGTAACCTCTATCTTTTAGTGAAAGTTCCGTTGAAATCGGTTTAGCCGTTTCAGAGATCAGCCTAGACAAACAGAAAGACAGACAAAAAAAAATATATAAATAGCTTGATTTTGTATTGGTAATATGTAAATAGCAAAAAGCACAGTTATTTTGAAATATATATACACAGACAGACACTTCAATCTATACTAATCTATACTAATATTATAAAGCTGAAGAGTTTTTTTGTTTGTTTGATAGAACGCGCTAATCTCAGGAACTACAGATTCGATTTGAAAAATTCTTTCAGTGTTACATTGCCCATTTATCGAGGAAGGCAGGAGAGATATATTGTCCCCGTATTCCTATGGGAATGGGATCCACGCGGGTGAAACAGCGCGGCGTCAATTAGTTTTATATAAATATGTTGAGGATTGATTAAAACTATGAAGTTACGGTGGACTCCAATTTCACTCATGACAAAACACAATTTTACGAGATTCAACGTACAGAAAAAATATTATGGGTCACTATTGGTATTTCACTCCAAGGTGATCATAAACGATGCAGATGTGGTAACACGATATCTGCAACGTTTCGTCGAGGCTAATGAAACTATAAAATATATAAACGATAGTCGAAATTTATTTAAATAATTAATCTAAAGTTGGATTACAAACAAAATGTTTTCAACGTTACAAAATTCTTTACCGCTACATTAATCAAATTGGTGTAGAACATTGTGGTATAATAGAAGATATTGGAACTAAACATAAGATGGATGGTATGGGCAAGTATAGAGGATGAATGAAAGAAAACCTCCGCAGTGGCGTGCGCGGTGTATTTACAAGACGGAGGTCCTGGATTCGAACCTCGGCTGGCCCGATTAAGGATTTGTTAACCCTACCGGCAAAGACTTACCGCCAAGCGATTTAGCGTTCTGGTGCGATGTCGTGTAGAAACCGAAAGGGGTGTGGATTTTCATCCTACTCTTAACAGTTTAGTCCGCTTCCACCTTAGATTGCATCATCACTTACCATCAGGTGAGATTGTAGTCTTTGCCGGTAGGGTCGTAACTACTCACGGCCTCTCACCAGCCAGACCTGGACCAAGTAAGAAAACCTCAATAGGCCCAGCCGGGGATCGACTTGTAAATCCACCGTGCATACCACTGCGCCACGGAGGCCGTCAAAATCGTATTCTGCGTTGTAAGTGGTAGACAAAGCGTCTAAGGCATAGGAAAATTATAGATAAACTACATTTATACTGCGTATTTTTGTGCGTTGGAAGAATACCATATCGTTAACGCATCACACGTAACGCATGCGTAATTTAATGATGGAAATGGAGCTTAATGCGCTATGACGCATGCAATACACATTTCAATGCAATCCTATGTGGTTGATTCACTGAGAGCACTTCCTTTTATATTAAATCTTGATTACATAAAACAATAACAAATCAATATTCATTCAAAAAAATCATTCACATTAATAGATATTAATTATAATTAATTTGCTTACCTACAGACTGCATTTGTTTTTTATTACGGCTATTCTCTAACGATTGTTTGACGGCCTCCGTGGCGCAGTGGTATGCGCGGTGGATTTACAAGACGGAAGTCCTGGGTTCGATCCCCGGCTGGGCAGATTGAGGTTTCTTAATTTGTCCAGGTCTGGCTGGTGGGAGGCTTCGGCCGTGGCTAGTTACCGCCCTACCGGCAAAGACGTACCGTAAAGCGATTTAGCGTTCCGGTACGATGCCGTGTAGAAACCGAAAGGGGTATAGATTTTCATCCTCCTCCTAACAAGTTAACCCGCTTCCATCTTAGACTGCATCTTCACTTACCATCAGGTGAGATTGTAGTCAAGGGCTAACTTGTAAACAATAAAAAAAAAAAAAAACTCGCAAGTGCGAGTATCGAATTCACCGCTATCTTTCTCATTCTATAGTATAGTGTTAAACAGAGAGAGATAGAGGTGAATTCGAAACTCGCACTTGCGAGTTATAAAAATATCGTTACAAAATAGCCTAGCAGTACTGAGTTCCTTGGAACGTAATGGAAATAAAACACATTAATTTATTCAAGTCCCGTATATTGTGAAGAACTTACATAATTCGATTTTAAAAGGTACATAATATCAATTAAATTGTACTAAATTAATATATTCGCTCTTTATAAAAGGCAAAAGAAATATACATATAAGAACAAATTGTATATATTCTATAAACATTCGGTATTAAAATTTTATTTTTGGCTTAGCGTTCTTTATGAAGAATCCTTTTAAGTTGTAACAGTGATTAAGATTTTGGAAAGTCCAGCAAGCTAATTCACTAACTTTGACGTATGTTAGTTGACATAAATGAAATTGAGATTCTATGTAACTAATGCCAACATAATGATATCATACACTCGGTAGATGATGACATTTCATCACTGAGTTGGTTTGATGTTTATTTTAATAGGTTGTTAACAAATACCAAGTTAGTGAATAGGCCAGCTGTACCTATAGATACCTACTAATATTAAAATATTCAGATATACATATATAATTATAGTTTTATAGTAATTATAGTTTCTATTTACAAATTACCTAATGTACATGCTACAAGTTTTAATTACTTTAAAACACACAATAGGCAATGTCCTAATAATATCATAAACGCAAAAGTTTGTAAAGATGATTGTTACTTTTTTGCGCAAAAACTACTAAATGGATTTAGATGAAATTTTGAATGGAATTTATCATCCCACCCTGGATTGCAACACAGGAAAATTCATGGTTCTTTCATTATTATCCCGAAAAAGTCATGGTTCTCCCGGTATTTGTGAAGAACTCAATTTCACACAAAAGAAGTTGCGGGCTTCCTTTAGTATAAAAATATAAAAATAGTCGTAAGATCTACGATGAATACCTTGTCATTTTGACAGCAATACGAAGTCATAACTAATAGAGCGAGAAACTGTCGTAGTCAGACCTCCGTAATTTTATAAAAGGTGAAAGTTTGTCAGACTACGCTCGTACCTTAGGTGAAATTGGTAGGCAATATGAGCTTTGGGTTATATGGTTTTGGGAAGTAGCAAACAGCCGGTGATAAAAATGTACCCATGGGGTCACGTTCCTTTTGTCGCGGAGACCCTTGGGCTATACATGGGGTTGCAGTGCCAAAAAAATTCTCCGAATTATTTCACCGTGGCTAGTTGCCTCGACTGGTGACAGAAGGGCTTGCCAGTTTTTGCGCAATGGAGAACAAACTTTCAGGTTTTATTAAAGATCAAAGGTCTGGTCACTACAGGCTCTAGACCACAAACACTTAATAAATAATGTATCACGGCTCATAAATGGACATCAATTCTGTCGATTATTATCTGGAAAGTCTTGGAACTGACTAAAATATAGAATTTGAAATGGTTCATCATTTTACGTGGTTCTCATTCTTATATTTTTTATTTATTCAGCCTATTTTAATGGCCTTATACAGAAACCAGGCTTCGCTCCTAATACTCATAGGAGATGATTTTAGAGTTTAAACCCACCATGCTGCTTCAATGCGGTTTGACGATCACTATCAGATGTTAATGATAATTACCGAGACTGACAGCTTAGCATGCTCTCTGAAGTGTAACTAGCCTAGCTAGCTATTTTGTAACAATATTTTTATAACTCGCTATAGTATCCCTTTCTATAGTATCGTGTTAGACAGAGAGAGATAAAGGTGAAATCGAAACTCGCACTTGCGAGTTACACAAAACATCGTTAAAGAATTTCCTGCCTGGTCATGATCATTAACATCTGATAGTGGTGGTTAAAGAATTTTACATTATCACTCGAATTGGAGGACTGTAGTGGGTCCATATTCCCTCTGCTATACGAAAGGAGGTCTAACCCTGTAGTGTGCCGTAAGACAAAAGACTGTTAATTGATGATGAAGGTCATCTCTATTGTAGTCAGTCCAACATTTCCCAGCACTATAATAGCCTTGTATTATACTAAACTACATCTAACACTTTTAACTAATTGAGCTTTTGAGATTCACTTTTGCACTTTGTCCGTCTAATTACAATTGACACGTACACTAAGGTTCTCGAGTTCTGTCACCAAAACCATGGCACACATAAGTCTGACATCACTGCGAGGCCACCGCTCCTGCCATCCTCTGTCGCACGTCACCAAGAGCTGATCCATTGCTGAAACCATTCAGGATGGACAGCTTCCTCTCCTTAGGCTCAACCTTCGATGATTCCACTTCAACTTTTTCTTTCAACTTCATGCTCTGAGGACATATAATATGAATGAAAATAGTGCAGTAGTTGTCAATAATGATTATTCAAATAAAATAAGCCTTTATTGCTGTTTTTATCATTACATACAAGTAGTTACTTGCTAACAAAGTTAATAAAATGTAGGGTTAACAACTAGCTAAAATAGTAATTTTCCATCCGATTGATCTCCCTATCAAACAGCTTGTCTTGTACAGACAAAGGCCTCCTCTAATATTTTGAATTTTGAAAAAAAAATATTATTTAGGAGGTTTTTAATTTAAGTAAAGATTTTAAAATACTGCCTCATGTAACTTATTTTGCAGTTCAAATCACTGGATTTAAAATCTATTACTTAATTTGTTTGAATAGATCAAATAAGATTATCATTTTCCGCAACAAATCAACGAAAACGTGTGAGTTAAACTAATAAACAATCATTATTAGGATTTTCTATTTACTAAAGAAGCAAGGCAGTCAGTAGGTATCTACTTCTAGTAACTATAATGTAATATATAAAAATAACTATAAAACACGTGTCTAATAAATGCCCAAAACCATTAAAAATGCCATGAAATCTATAACTTTGTTAATTTCCTGGTCAAACAGCTTTGAGGAAATTATGTTAAAAAAATTATATTTTCACATTATATTAATTCCAGGATATAATTTCAAAAAACCAGTTTTTCGATATTTAAATCAATCAATAGACATAAAAATTAAATGCTCTTAGTTTGATATACAGGAAACTAGAGTCCAAGGTTAAAGCATCTAAGGTTAAGGCACAGAATACACAATAGTACAAGGTTAAGATTAGGTTTAAGCAATAATTCCCCGGTAAAAGGCCCGTTTATACCGAGAGGCCATGGATTCGATTCCCGCCCATAGTACAATTGTCATAGCGATTCCTAATGTAGTCCTTCCGATTAATTGGAGAGAAATATTCCCCATATTGGTCATACTAGCTGACGCCGCGCGGTTTCAACCGTGTGGTTCCCGATCCCGTAGGAATATAGAGATAATATATAGCCTATAGCCTTCCTCAATAAATGGGCTATCTGACACTGAAATATTTTTTTAAATCGGACCAGTAATTCTTGAGATTAGCGCGTTCAATCAATCAAACAAACTCTACAGCTTTATAATATTAGTATAGATTTTAAAAAATGTGGCAAATAATCTATTAAAAAAAATAATGAATTTACCTTTGCCTTCTTGATGTAGGCTTGCTTGTAGAAGTCAGAGAACAGGTAGTAGAAGAGAACAGCGTGCATGCCGATCCACCAGACGAAGGCCCGAGGGTAATCGCAGTCGATGAAGAGAAGTTGGAACGCGTGGAAAAACACCAATACAAATTGAACCTGCGAACAAATTGGTAAATAAGTATCTAAATCAAGAAGAAGAAATACTTTATTGCACACAATAATACAGTAATAAATAAAAACACATTAATAATATATACTATAAGTAATATCTACCAGGCAACTCCTGTCGAGAGGACTTGCGAAGTAAGAATGGGAAGGTGCAAGACATTATATACATATGTTGTATATACAAATATATATGTACATATATAAAATTTTTGATGAGGTGTTGTGTAAAGGTGCTGATAGACTTGAGCATTTACTTATACACACAACAAAATACGAGAACAACTTATCAAGCATTCTATCGAGCGTTCAGACGAACATTCTATCGAGCAGATTTGCTTCTGGAAACATCAAATAGAGCGTGCGCTAGAATTATCAAGATGTTCGTAGCAATATTTGGCTCTATGCTCGGCTCGTTGTTCAGTTCGTCAAATATAAAAACAACGGATGCTCGATGTTCTGTTACAAGTGAATGCTCAAGTTTATCAGCACCTATTGATTCATATAGGACTATTCGGTAACTATGTTTTTATGTCACTAGTGTGAGTCTCGAATACACCTCTATCTGTCTCTGTCCAACACGATTCTATAGAATGAGAAAGATGAGGTGAATCCGAAACTCGTCCTTGCGAGCTATATAAAACATCGTTACAGAATAGCCTGGGTTAGGCTTATAGTGAAAATTTCTCATTTTTTAGAAAATTTCAATAGCAGTTGAGAAATTGATGTTACATCCTCGTGCTTTGGAGAGTGTGTAAAGCCGTTGGTCATCATTCTTAATATCGGATAGTGAAATTTTTCCTAGAAAATAATAAATAATGGTTTGACAGCCTCCATGGCGCAGTGGTATGCGCGTTGGATTTACAGGACTGGGTGGGTTCGGCCGTGGCTAGTTACCGCCCTACCGGCAAAGACGGACCACCAAGCGATTTAGAGTTCTAGTACGATGTCGTGTAGAAACCGAAAGGGCTGTGTATTTTCCTCCTACTCCTTCCGTCTTAAATTGCATCATCACTTACCAATAGGTGAGATTGTACTCGTAGTCAAGGGCTAACTTGGAGAAAATAGAAAAAAAACACTATTTCATAGCCCGATCACAATCTCTTACCTAGGACTTCGTGATCCAAAACCACATGGCTAACCACTGGGCCACCGAGACAATCAAGTTTAGTGACATAAAAAAAGGATGTTTGGAAATTATAAGTATACTAGCTGACGCCGCGCGGTTTCACCCACGTGGTTCTCGTTGCCGTAGGAATACGGGGATAATATATATCCTATAGCCTTCCTCGATAAATGGGCTATCTAACACTGAAAGAATTTTTCAAATCGGACCAGTAGTTCCTGAGATTAGCGCGTTGAATCAAACAAACAAACAAACTCTTTCGCTTTATAATATTAGTATAGATATAGATTAAGACCTTAGTTGATTTACCAGCCAGTCAGTTATCCTTTTATTTATACCTATAATTTATGGTTTGCTCGAAAGATCGTTATTAACAAGAATGAGTCACAGTGGCGCAGCTTCCTTTCATTATAAAGTGTTTACGTCTCGTCTATGGTTTTGACCTTACAGTGCGGAAAACGTCCCTTTTACTCGCGCTGATGCAACCAACAATTATTAGCCTTGGTGTTACACTTAATTAATACCGGCCTTAGAAATGCTTTTGCATGCAACGTCTACCGCAGACATTGAAAATCTAACCACAACAAATGTCAGCGAATAATTAAAATAAAGAAACAGGTTTTTTTTTTATAATTAGCATTAGATTCAATGGCGTAGCGATGTGCGATGCGAGGGAAAAAATATAAAAAAAAACAATAAACGCCTCATGAAACTCGTTAGACAAAATCTAGCACAAAAACATAAAATGACTCTTCAAAGCCTGCAGTTACGTTGAGCTCGCTTTGTTAGCCATTTATTCTCAAAGATATATTATAGTACTAGCAGACTTCGCGTGGTTTCCGTTCCCTAGGAATACGGGGCTAAAATATAGCCTATAGCACCCGGGGATAGTGTAGCTTCTCAACAGTGAAATAATTTTTCAAATCGATTCAGTAGTTTCCTAACCTATTGAATGCAAACAAACAATCAAATCCTTCTCGTTTATCCTTTTGCCCTTGCTTAGTATCTCAGACCAATTATTGTATAGGACCCGCCTCGCTAGACGTTACTTTTCTGTCAAAGTATATGATCAACGATCTAATGCGATTATAAAAACTGTCTCTATGGAAACCGATGTTAAATAGTTGTAATCGAGTTCGTCGGTTAAAGAACTCCGTAAAAATACCTTTTTGTGTAATTGAATTGTGTAAAAAACGGGCAAATCTTCTAGTTTAGTATAAGATATATACCAAATCTAAGCTCGTTTTCCTCAGAAAATGACAGACAATTTTGTTCGTGACTATGAGTGCCATACAGGTCCTTCTATAATTGGTCTGAGCTTAGTATAGATAATCTTCCGAAGCAGTGGTAGTTTATCTTGATTCAGTAGTTTCGGAGCCTATTCAATGCAAACAAACAATCAAATCTTTCTCGTTCATCCTTTTGCCCTTGCTTAGTATAGATAAGCTTCCGAAGCAGTGGTAGTTTATCTTGATTCAGTAGCTTTTGGAGTCTATTCAACGCAAACAAACAATCAAATCTTTCCTCATTATCCTTTTGCCCTTGCTTAGCTTTTTTTGCTTGCTTGCTTCCGAAGCAGTGGTAGTTTTGTGATAAACGCACGTGTTTTCATCTATTGCCTTTCTAGAATCGCTGTATATTTAGTTACTTAGTTGCACTGTTTATTGTGTTAATTCTTAGTTTTAATATAATTAGTACATATATTTTGTTGTTGACTGAATAAATAAAAAATATTCTAGTTGTCCGACGTATGAGGAATATTCTTATTTCAATCATAAAATATTTTAACTTAAAACAATTGGAAATATGATTGGGGGATTAAACTTCCAGTCGGCCCTGCCTACTAAAAAAATCAATTAATATAACTTTTACAAATATATCTTCCCATTGTGAACAAAAGTTATTTAAATTAAAATTTGATTTATTAAAGTTATTAAAATTTGATTCATGCAATCATTAAATTATAATAGTGGCAATATTTTATCGACAGGTTTCGCTAGTTTATTTGTTTTGGTAAAAGGAAGTTTGTTAAAAAACACTCACCATTTGTAACGCTGTGAGGTATTTCTTCCACCACAGATACTTCTGCACTTTCGGTCCTAGAGCAGCAAGCAGGTAGTAGGAGTACATCACTATGTGGACGAAGGTATTCAGCATACCGAAGAAGGTTGAGTGGCCACCTATGCGTAAAAATAAATATTATTAATATTTTTTCGAGCAACATATCATGGTAGATCATCATCACCATTAACAATCGGCTGTTAAGCACGATTCTACTCTCAGAATGAGAGGGGTAAGCCTGTTAAGTCCATGCTGGCCCAATGCGGATTAGCAGACTTCACTCACGTAAGAGAATACGTAAACATAATATTAAAGGAGATTGTACACTCTTGTACCCCGTATCAATAAAATTTAAAAAATACAAGGATTTTATTAAAATCTAAGTAAATTAATAAATCTAACTAAATAAAAAGGAATAAATAAAATTAAAACCCAAGTTTTTGAGTTATATTAAGATGGCGCCCTTAAAGCAACTACGACATGACAATTGACAGCAAACGTCAAACTGACTACTGCATTGAAAACGTCATGAATACGCCATTATTACCCATATATTAGCATTTCTTGGGAGAGAATGAATATTATTTCGAAATAATTAAAGTAAATTCGTAGATTTGTATAATCGAAAATAGTTAAAAAAAATATTTTATTTTATTTCCGCCAGGGTACAATGACTGAACCTGGGCTGCATAAAATTTTGGAACATCTCCTTTCTTAAAAATGCGCTTAATTAAAAAGTTGAAGATGCACGCCTCGGACCGGATTCGAACTTACATTCTCCGATTCAAAGGCAGAAGTACTCCACTGGGCTATTACATAATATGAATCAGTGCAATCATTTTGCATTATGATTAAAGGTATGATAGTGGTCGTTATAATGACGCGTGTATAATTACGAGTTCGTACCTACTATGACGTAGGTTTACTTTACAAAATTAAGGTAAAGTGCTCTCTTGTCTTTACAATATTAAAAAAACAAATGACGACTGCAGTCGTCGGTGGAATTGCCGCTCGTGTAAATGAACCCTAAAATATATTATGTATACGGCAATTTTTTTCCACAAATAGGTACCTGTACTGTATGATAATTTCATACAGTACCTATGCTCGGTTAAAAACAGAATAATTTGTTAAAACTCTTGCCGCGATATGTTATTCAGATTTACTCGCAGATAATGTAAATGGTTATATCAAATTTAAAATTATTTATTGCCTGCTATAGCCCGACATACTATTTAATTAATGTTCGTCAGTCTATGTTCCTACCATACAGGCAAGTACGGTAACCAATTATGCACTTTGGACTTAGTAGCTGTAGCTAGTAGATTTAAAGGATATCATACAATAGGTAGATGACATTTTTGACAGGTTGTTAATAAAGACCAAATTAGTGAATAGGCCAGTAGGATTGGAACCCATGACCTAGTGATCGACACATAGTCTAACCACTGGACCAGAGAGGCAGTTTACAATTTTACAATACGAACGCCGTTTCCTAAATAACAATGTGCTACAGGTGATTTATGTTATTTAAAGTTAGGTGTTATTCTAATTGTGGATTTTTCCATATAAAAACTAATGGAATATTACGCGCGCTGTTATTTAATGGCTTTAGATCGAGAACGAACGTAATTATTCTTTATTTGTTTTTATTGTTGTTTCCGATTTGGTGTAGGTTCTGAACCTGTTCTATAGACGAGAGGTTTACGTCAACTATGTCACATATAACTCATAATTAACCACTTATAGAAGGTAGAAGGTAATAGGTAATTAGAATTATAAACTACTTAATAACCTACGCGTTATTAAGTAGTTTATAATTCTCTATGTGTGTTCCTCCTTTGCGTTCTTTATCAATTTTATACCCCAAGTTAAAAGGGTGGTCCATACAATTTTTTTTCATTTTATAAGACAAAACAATGTTTGGCGGGTCAGCTTTGTGGCTGAACGGAACTGGATAAAATTTAGAATAAAAATTGGAACCCTCTTAACTTTAATTTTAAGTTTTCGAATGATTATTATCACCATTATCTTAAGTTTAATATTATTACCAGACGTTTCGAATGAGCTTGTAAACTAAGCCTATTTGAAATAAATGAATTTTGACTTTGACTTTGATTATAATAATCTGATATATCCATATACCTATATTATAAATGTGAAACTGTGTGTCTGTCTGTTTGTTTGTTTGTTTGTCCGTCTTTCACGGCAAAACGGAGCGACGAATTGACGTGATTTTAGAAAGGATGGAGAGACATAGGCTACTTTAAGGTAAGGGAGGGGTAGATGAAGGATAGGGGTAATATACGGGTAGGGTAGGAGCAGAGTCAAAGCGAAGTTTGACCGGGTCCGCTAGACACATAAAACAGCGGGGCACAGCTAGTAATTTACATACATACAAGCTCACAAACTTTCGCCTTTTCTTAATATCAATAGGATTATTTTTTACAAAGGTATATCAACACAACTGTACATCGACGTTTCGTAAAAGCTTTTAATTTATAAAACGAAATATGATTAGTTATGTGTTGTTGCTTATTTTTTACTATGCCTGTCAAATGTGAAGATTTGATTTGTGGTTAAGGTAAAAAATATGTACTTACTGAACGTAAGTAATTTGAACTGTATAGATAAAATTAATTGTAATAATAAGTTTTTGTATACCTTCCAAATAAAGTTATAGTTACCTACCGACTTTTGATACTGTAAAATACGCGCATGAATACATAAACAGATAAATATATTCTAATACCAATTTTTTGAGTTTGATCTCAAATATCAAATTCGATCAGTTTTCCATAAATACTAACTTACTATGCCTTGCGATTTCACCCGCGAAAAGCCCGTTACCGTAGTAATATCGGGGTAAAAATAAGTATTGGTAGTATATGGATGCAATTGTAGGTACAGTAGGTAAGTGTGAATAGTAGGGAGGTATGTATATTTCTTTAAAAAAAGTAATTAAATATCGCGTGTCTCAAATGGTGAAGGCAAAACATCGTGAGGAAACCTACATAACAGAGAATTTTCTTAATTCTCTGCGTGTGTGAAGTCTGTCAATCCGCATTGACCTAACCCCTCTCATTCTGAGAGAATATGGGTTGATAACGAACGATGTATATTAGTGAAATTTCACTACACCCTTGTGTCTGGAAGAGAACGTCGGTCCCGGGTATTAATATCAAAAATAGGTGGGTCCCGTGGACCCATGACTTTATAAGTGATTTTTCACCAGTACAGTTAAGGGTTAATCTATGTCTGCCGAACTCCAGTCTACAGGCTCTACTAGTAGTCAGTAACAGATAAAATAATAATACTTGTGTAATAGGAAAATTATGAAAATGTTATTCTAGAAAATAGGTACGTCATCCTTACTTGTTTATCCAATTACTAGGGATATGCCGTTCAAATATAACTTACTGCTGCAGTATAAGTTTACTTTGCCAAATGAGCAAATACTGATCTTATATTTATGTTTATAACACATACAGGTGTAGATATACTAAGAAGTACGAGTATATGAAAGAACTAGCGGACGCCCGCGACTTCGTCCGCGTGAAATTTAGTTTTTTACAAATCCCTCGGGAACCATGCATTTTTCCGGGGTGAAGGTAGCCTATGTGTTAATTCAGAGTAAAATCTATTTCTATTACAAATTTCAGCCAAATCGCTTCAGTAATTGTTGCGTTAAAGAGTAACAAACATCCAAACAAATACCCATACAAACTTTCGCGTTTATAGTAGGATGAGCGTTCATGGTTTACATGTCAGTATTAACTAATAATAATTCCACGAATTCGTCCGAACAGAACTAATATTAATTCTAATATTTCCATATCTTTTCAATATGACCAATGTTGCCATTTCCTTCCAACTAGTCAGAAAATACTGTATTAGCGGGTACAACAACAGTCTAGAGGACAGGGATCGAACCACCACCCCTCGGTGATGAGTCCGACCGCGTTACCATTGAGCTATTGAGGCTAAGTTTATTATTATAATAATATAATACAAAAAATATATATCTATATATATAAAAATATACTAGAATTTTCGGATGCTCGCAAGGTTCATTAGGAATTAATTAACCAACAATAACCAAATCATTAAAATATTTATAAAATGTAGAGGTCAGAGTCTTTATTTCCGAGTGCTAATAGACTGGAATATTTTTTTATGTCTAGTGCTTATTAGTATTAAGTAGTATACTTGAATGTTTTTTTTTAGGAAATATAAAATATTAAACAAAGGATATGGTACTCGCGATCATCAAATGTAAATCATAATAAAGGCACCGAGCGGCATGTGTGCTCATCGTGACTGGCGTACTAACGCCTTTATTTTTCTTTAAAAAAACACAATAAAGGCTTCACTTCAACTTCCACATGTAGTTCTAACGTATGCATTAAATTACAGAGGACATGTCCTTAGAGAACTTATTATGTGTCGAAGACATTAGTTGAGTACT
The DNA here is from genome assembly GCF_947172395.1 of Bicyclus anynana. Taxonomy (NCBI): domain Eukaryota; kingdom Metazoa; phylum Arthropoda; class Insecta; order Lepidoptera; family Nymphalidae; genus Bicyclus; species Bicyclus anynana. Next base: position 6,740,341 of record NC_069089.1, on the reverse strand, counting down.
TGCTAATTACTCATGCATTATGTAACTTCCATCATAAAACTGACAACATACATATCAGAACTAGTACATTACCGTGACTAGGTATGCGTGGATTTCTGTTTTTCGCATCCCGCAAAATTGTGCGATTTTTCGGGATAAAAATTAGCCAATGTGTTGCTTCAACGTCCACTTTATTACTGTACCAAAATCCATATTTGTATCAGTTTAGGCGTTAAAAGGTAACAGACAGACAGACTTAGTTTCGCATTTATTAGATTAATGTACTATAGTATGCGCGTTATCATCTGAGTCGTCCGGTCATAAAAGTCAAAAAAGATAGGAATGTGCAGCGCGCCTACCTGCGCACCCTAATTATCGATAAACGGCTACCTGCGCACGTGCTAATGATGAGTCAATAATGATTTGGACGATTCTGATTGGTCGGTTTCTAATGTAATTGCATTGCGTATTTTTTTTGCTATAAATGTGTTTACTGCAATTAAATAAATACATTCATGTGTTACTCGTTGCGCACTATGGATACTTTATTTTCTAACGTTGATCTGAAGAAATTACATGGCGATATTAGCCCTCAAGCTCGAACACTGATTCACAACGTATTCCTGTTTCTCAATGAATTGAAAAGTGATCCGAATAAAGTGGCTTCTCTAAATTTCAACAAACCACGTGAAATGGCCGCATTTGTTTGTGGTGTGAGCAGAGCGACAGTGGACCGAATCAAGACGGAAGTATCACAATCAGGCAGTACCTGTATACCAAGAACAAATTTTAAGAAACCACAAACCGTCACTAATATTGACGATTTTGATAAAAGTGTGTTGAAGCGAACTGTAGCTTCATTTTATGAGAATGGAGAGTATCCATCCGTGGCGAAAATTTTAGAAAAATTCCGTGAACAATTACCCGATTTTAAATGCGGCAACACTTCAATGAGAATACTACTGAAGGAGGTTGGGTTCCAGTATAAGAAAAATAGCGAAGGACGTAAATATTTAATGGAAAGAACTGATATTGTTTGTGCTAGAATGGACTTTTTAAGGAAATTGGATTTACTTAGAAGAACTAACGATCAGCGACCACGTTTCTATCTAGACGAAACATGGATTAATCAAAACCATGCAAGAAAGAGGATGTGGCTTGGAAGCAACGATGAAGGAGGTTTCAAGAATCAGCCTGTGGGAAAAGGCCAAAGATTAATAGTTTGCCATGCGGGTTCTGCAAGGACTGGCTTCGTTCCAGATGCGAAGCTAATATTTAAAGCGGTGAAATCAAAGGATGCTGATTACCACACAGAAATGGATGGCGAAACATATATGGCATGGTTTTCCGAATTCCTGAATCTACTTGAAGAGCCCTCAGTTATAATTGTCGATAACGCAAGCTATCATTCGATACAGTTGGAAAAGATACCCACAAGAAACACGAGGAAAGCTGAAATTCAAGAATGGTTGACAAAGAAAAAGATTCCATATTCCAGCAACGAAATTATTGAAGAATTAATAAGAAAAGTAAAAGCCAGTAACCCGCAGAAGGTCTACGCTTTAGACCATCTGGCAAATGAACGAGGTCATGAAGTAATAAGGCTCCCTCCATATCACTGTCAATATAACCCAATAGAATTAATTTGGGCACAAGTAAAGGGAGAAGTTGCGAAGAATAATAATACCTTCAAGATAGCAGATGTCGAAAATCACCTCCACCGAGCCATAGAAAATGTCACACGAGAAGACTGGGCCAAATGTGTTAGGCATGCCGAAGAACTTCAAAACAAAGATTTACAAAAAGCTCTAATTAGAGATCACGCGCCGCTTATAATAAATTTGGCAGAAGACGAAGATTCTGATGATGAAGACTCAGATGAAGATTAATTTTATTTAGTTAATAATTATATAATATGAAATATGTATTATATTAAATCAAATATTGTTAATTTTTTTAATTTTGTGAACAAGATACGATAATAAACTTTACTTATCGATAATATGTCTTTCATTATTACACCCTTCACTAGACGGCTCCATAAGACCCATAAGTGCAAGCGAGATAGATATAGAGAAATGATTTATGGCCCTAAGACTCAGTTGTTAACGCGCGTACTATAACTACTATGTGTCGTGATAGCCCAGTGGATATGCCTCTGCCTCTGCCTCCGATTCCGGAGGGTGTGGGTTCGAATCCGGTCTGTGGCATGCACTTCCAACTTTTCAGTTGTGTGCATTTTAAGAAATTAAATATCACTCTGTATTATATTTTTAAGTACTTTTTCGGCAATGTATTGTCTATTGTGATTGTATTTTCTTACTAGTTTATTATTGTTTTGTAATAACTGTTTTTGCCAAAATAAAATAAAATAAAATAAATAATTCAACAAAAAAAATAAATAAATCGTGTCTCAAACGGTGAAGGAAAACATCGTGAGGAAACCTACTAGCAGAATCTCTGCCAATCCGCATTGGGTCAGCGTGGTGGATTATTGGCCTAACCCCTCTCATTCTCAGAGGAGACTCGAGCTCAGCAGTGAGCCGTATATGGGTTGATAACGACGACTAACTACAGACGTAATGCTAATTTTGTCCGACAAGTAGAGGTCCTAGACTTTTTTGGTCGACGTTTGAAAGATTAAATCTAACTTGAATTACACATTTGTAATTGTAACGTTTTAGTGCTATGTTTTTCAATGCATAGGATGGTGTAGTGAGCATTATTTAATGTATTAACTTTTATTATTTCTACATTAAGAGACCATTAACTTTGCTTAATTGACCTTAACACTAGAAAAAACTTGTACAAGAAAAACTATAAAATGTTCCATTTATGTATTAACTGTTATAGGGATTTCGGCTGCATAGCTACAATGATTTTTCTACATAATATAAATAAAATAGAAATAATTATGTGTTTAAATGTTGATTTACTTTAATTTTAGGATGAACAAAAAAGCACTACCACACGACTCTTCATAAAAATAAAAGCTTCATTAGTGTCGAGGATTTTGTAAAGATTTCCATATTTAAATCATTGTTCTTTATAGTAGGGGAGCCGAAGAGGAAATTTTCACAGTTACTCGAGCGTGGTAGATAAACAGACGTTGGCACGTTGTTGAATATCAAGTATGAGCCCTCAATATTGGTGGGTACGTTTAGTGCAACCAAAAAAAACCACTAACTTCAGAAATATTCACGTCAGATAAGGATAAAGTAGGTTAGTTATTTACTAAAACTTGTACATTTCGAAAATCTAACGATTTGAGCGTTATGAAATGGAATGGGAGGATCCCAAAGTTATAGTTAAGTAACTAAAACTTTATATTTTAGTTCTCAAGTTTCGTGCGCATTTAATTTTTTACTTATTTTAAAGGAAATAATCTCTTTATTATTCGCTAAAACTTTCTGTCAATTTTAGTATACCAAAGTATTGAAAAATTATTTAAAAGTATCTACGCTAAAAGCGAAAAAGTAAATAACCATTTATTCTTCCTATCATTTAATCTACCAAATGTAATCAGTAATCCCCATGACGATTTGGTAACTGCAAATTTAGCATCCCTGGCTCCCCTACTATTAAACATACGCGCCAAAGACAATTTCTAAAACAAATTGTGCGCAGGCGTCGCAGCGCAGTTGTTGTTGACAGTGCCCACACTAGCGCGTACACATCAAATATTTACCAGAGGCTCGGCTCAACCTTACCTGGCGTGAACTTGACTCCGAACCACACGGACATCGGCATAATGCCATGGTGAATGACGTGAAGCTTCGACACGTGGTCAAACTTCTTCCGCATCACGAAGAAGATCTGGAACGAGTGAAACGTGTTAATAAAATTACAGTAATAGGCTAGTTAACACTTTTTTTAATTGTCTTAAATAGTTCAATAACGTCCGTTGACAATTTTTTTTTGATATTTTTTTGTTATTACATGAAAATTTTAGTTTTTTAATATGTTTTTGACAATACGAGCCAGAACGCCTGTCGGCCATGATGGTCTTTAATTCTGCTATCATGAGGTCACTATAACAAATCCCTTGCAAACGGAGCGTTTGACAAAATATTATTGCTAACAATTTTTTTGACGTTTAGTACTTAAAAAAATATTATTACTAAAAAGTTTTTTGACTTTTAGTACATCAAATAACATTGTAACGTCACAAAACGGACGACAGCGTTTTTGATATTTAGAAAATTTGAAAAATACACGATTTTTAAATTAAGTTTGTTATGAAATCCTTAACTTTTATTAATTAATATCGATATATTTCGGACCCTTATTCCATGTACTATGAGAAATTAATATTGTTTATATTAAACTTGATATGAGTCAACTACCCTATTACACATAGGTAGTAAAATATTCTTATTTGCGCAAAATATTTTACGTAAAATTTTATTTCTTTGGGTTCCGTACCTAAAATGAAAAAATTGGAACCCTTATAAACTGGAAAGCGCAGTGTTGGTCAACCTCCCGCTATTAGGAGCGATGGATATCAAACGGGTCTTGGAAGTCCTTCCAAGAGGCCTATTTCCAGTAGTGGAAGTCACTAAATATCAGATAAAATCGCAGTCGCTGGCTAACTTGTTGTAGAATGGAAAAAAAAATCACACGAAACTATAAAAAAAAAATCCGAATCATTTCACCGCGGCTAATTGCCTTGACAGAAAGCCTGGTTATTTTTTTTGCGCAACGCTCATTTTTTATGAACCAAGTACCAAGTGCCAAGTTAGTTTTTAGTATAAATGCGTATGAGTAGATAAATGAATAGTTTTTGTAACCTTTATTAAAATCTAAATAAAGATTACTATAAAAACTTCTAAAATAGCTTTGACGTAGATTTATTGATAATGTCGAAGGTTATTAAACTTAAATTACAGGGTACATCAATTGGTTTAAAAAAAACTGGTTTTCCCCTAACTGTTGTGATGCAAAAGTAAGGAGTAAAAAATATAGTTATTTTTAATGATCCTGAACAGAATATGGAATGAGTCATTCGAGATAATTCTTCGCTTGTTGGAATTTTTCGAATAAGCTTAAAGAGTTCATTTGAGGTTAGAATAAAGATGCGCAAAGAATTTTTATTTGACGTTTGTACGTAAGTAAGAATTTCAATTGTAACGGTGAGGTATTTATTAATTGACTTGGTCTTACTGTAGGTATTAATATTATGACTAATCAATTTATTTCCTTATTATTTCCGAAAAACCGACGAATCCATAAATCCACAAATTCCTGAGGATGCTTCGGTTTAGGTGTGAAAAGTAAAGGATTTTCTGTTGCTTCGGGATTGTCGCTTGGATTCGTCTATTTTTCGCGGATAATAGCAAAATAGATCAATTACTTACGATTACTTTATACTATAATTGCACTACTATAGATGTATCGATAAAAAGATTAAAGTGTTTAAAAGGTAAAATATTGGGCCTTATTTTGGAACTAAACAACCACTATCGAATATTTCAGTGGACAGATCACAGAACCAGTCTATTCACTAACTTTGGTTTATTAGCCACCTAAATATAATTAACATCAAATTATAAACAACCAGATTTTTAGTAATCCGTAAAGCCCATTGTTAATGAATATCACAGAACACACACATATAAGATAGTAACTTTGGTCACTTACAATGACTAGTTGGTAAATTTCGTGTATATCTATGTCAAGATAGTGAATAGGCCAACAGATAAGTTCAAAGATACATAAAGTTATAGGTTAAGCCCTATTGAGGAAACTATCCATTGGAGAGAGTGCGGACTTAGCTCAAACACTCAGTAAATTGTTTACCGACTGAGCTCGGCTTCAGTTATAGAAATACTTGATATTAACGGTAAGAAGCCAGCCAGGAACAAAACTTTTAGTCTAATAAAGAGACTTTTTTCTGCACATTGACTAAACCCTACTAATTTCTTAATTTTTAAATAAATATCATCAACATTATCAGTTTTTTAACAGCCCACTACACACACTTCCATTTGAACAGAAGAGAGCTTAGACCCACCACGTTGCTACAATTTGGGTTGGCGGGTGCTAATCTTAAATTCTTTGTCCACCACTGATAATTACATGTTAATGATAACGACCGGTACTCGAACCCAAGACCACGTGATTCGAAGCCACATAGGCTAACCACTGCCGCAGTTGACCAACGAACCAACGAAGCAGTTATATTATAGGTATCAAAGAAAATAATAAAAACTTACTGTATCGAAGAATTCCGTGAACTTTGAAATATAGTACCACCAGCAGCCATTAGCTATCTGTAAAAAAGAATATTTATTTTAGTATATATCTTACCGAGCAAAAAGTAATATTAAGTATTACTTGCGAGATACATTGTTTTTTCATGCGATGGCCAAGTCAATCTATATTATTTAAAAATATAAAACATTGATATGATCACTATAAGATGTTGTTAGATTAGCTAATTATGTAATATTTTAAGACAGAAAATCCCTTAAGTAGCTACTGTATAAATAAAGTAACCGACTTGGTATTACATAGATCTCACAACTTTTTTAGGGCAGAAGAAGTGAGTAGCGAGCCTCGGTAGGATTTTTACCCGACTGTGTCAGAAGGAGGGTAATGTTTTTCGAGCGTATGTATGTATGTGTGTATGTATATCCATTTCTTTGGCACGCCCTACAGCTCAAACTGCTAAACAGTTTTTGACTTAGGAGGTGTTATTGAGTTCGTCAGAACTGTGGTAGTGACATAGGCTATATACATTTTCAAAATGTCGCCTCTAAGTGGAAAAAGGGGTGGGTAAGTTGTTTTTACCTTATCCTAACATTATGGGTATATCAAATGAAAAAAAGATAATTTCAAAGATATATGTATATACTATATAATGTATACATTACTGTTAGGTCTGTCTTAAAGAAATTAAAAAGTTCGAAAAAAATATTATTGTAAAAACAAAAAACCCGTGATGTAGATATTGTGATACTTGTTTTTCTCTTTTCAGTTCATTACGCTTAAGCAATCGGGTTTTTTGTTTATATAATAATATTTTTTTTACAAATTTTGTTTGGACGGCATTATCTGACGTACTTACAGTAAAAAGTAATAAAGATACTAAAATCCGTGTTAAGTTTTTGTTATTACTGTTAATATATTTTTCATATCTAACGTACCAACAAAAAAAAAATTCAATTTAATAATTTTTGGTAATTACAATTAATATAATTAAAGTTTTTGCTTATTATAAAACTTATTAATTATAAAACTAGTAAACATCAGAAACTATGTGTTCACGTCCGGGTGGAATTCAGTTTTATTTTTGAGATTAGTGCTCTCTAAACTATGTTTATTTTACCTAAAATAGGTAAATATAAGGTTAATATTAAAAAAATAATAAGGTTATTAAAAATATTTAACAAAATGTTTCATTTTCTTTTACTTTTATTTTCACCAGCATCAATCAAAGGGGAATGTCCATTCCTGGCCCAGACCTTTCGTCCCCGCCCCCCACTTTACATAAAACTAAAAAATACTTGATAATTTTTGTTTAATAATGAATAAATTACTTTATCCATAGCGGTTTGCTATAACTTTCCCCAAAAAATAAGTTTCACAACGATATTTGACAATATTATAGTTGTTGTATGACATTTTTGAAGACACGAACATGAACAGTGTTGCCAGCTAAATGATTTATTTGGTTTAATCAATATTTTAACCGAATAATAATAATCGATCTTTTTCTACAACAAAATCACCTGGAAAAGCAAAAGTTGTAATAGATTATAATGTTTTTGATTATAATATCTGCCTCACTCTTTAAAAACCATTGCATAGTCGACATTATAAAACGTTTCTTGATATCAAAGTACCTATTATATTTTTCGCAATAACCAACCACTAAGAACTCAACTGATTTTTTTAGTTTAATCGATATTTAAATGGATAATAATAATAATCGAGCATAACATTAAGAACATAGGATCACTGCGTAGAAACATTACCAACTACGCCATTTAAATACTATCTATACTAATATTATAAAGCTGGAGAGTTTGTTTGTTTGTTTTTTAATCTCAGGCACTACTGGCCCGATTTGAAAAATTATTTCAGTGTTAGATAACCCATTTATCGAGGAAGGCTATAAGCTATATATTATCTCCGCATTCCTACGGGAACGGGAACCACGCGGGTAAACCGCGCGGCGTCAGCTAGTATAATATATAATATGAGTAGTAGCGCAAGCCCGTAACTTCGGCGCGTGCAATGCGGTTTTTTATACAATTTTTCCATACCCTATATAAGCTAGCTACACGATCGGCCAACGCGCAAGCTACAGCTATACTAAGCTGATATACATAAGTGGTCAAAGTGGTCTAAATAGTTGATATTCAATCCCTTTCTTCCGATAACTTTTTCCTTTCATCCGATCTAACTAAATCAAATTCTATATATTTCTATGTATGTATAAATTGTATACATATTGTAGATAATATATTATGTTTACATAATACATTGACATAAAATTGCAGGCGTCCGCAATTTTGTCCGGATGAAAACGCAATATCATGACAAACTACTTGTATAAACCTTCTTCTTGAATCACTTTATTTATTATTGAAAACCAATAAAAACCATTGCGTCGTGTAAAAGATGGTGAAAACAATGACGTGTTATTCTAGTAATAAAATTATTCAATTAGAAATCGATACGAAGTTATTCGATTTTTCGTGTTTCGTATGGCAACATCGATTTGACTTTTGGACAGATAATCTGTTGATGTCAATAATTGTCAATGTCATTCTCATTTTAATAATTAGCTAATGTCATTGAATTAATTTACTGATTTTGTCTGTTTTCTGTTTACCTTCAGTATTTTTTGAACCGAATTATAATTTTTCAAACCACAGCTATAATATAAATAAAACTTGCACGAACACGAAGTTAAATTCGAAATTCGAATAATGTTGACCCTGAACCGGAAAAATTACAAGTTTATTTCAGCTCTCAGATGTAAATACAAGAGGACATTTACGCTGCATTAATCAATGTTAATATCAATATTAAAATTATTATAGTTGGCATCAATTGTCAATAAAATGTCACGAAAATACGAATACATTATGTTTGAAACATGCTCGTAAACAAGTACACAGCAGGTGCAGGCAGCACAAATAATGTTTGATCCATTTTTAATGTGAAAAACGATTATTATTCATAAGAAATAATATGTATAACTTTAATAATTTTTGTCATGTTATTGTGTCAAGTCACAACAGAGTGTAGTTTCCCATATAAGTGTTGAAGTGTCGCTCAGTGTATTTTTATGACTAACCAATATTGCTGTATTAAAAAGTACATTTACTGTGTAATTACTGGCGTAGAAGGCATAACATCTAGTCAGATGTAGGACAGCACATAGGTTTTCTTGCATTGTTGATGGTTTGTTCAAGCAATATTTAGTGCATAGAAGTATTATAGAATATTTATCCTACTTTCCTGATTAATATTAAATGTGAACTGTGAGTTTGTATGTCAGTTTGCTACATTTTCACACCCTAAACCAATTTTAAAACAGTAATAAATTGTGCATACTAGAGAATTATCTTAATTCTCTGCGTGTGTGAAGTCTGCCAATCCGCATTGGGCCAGTGTGGTGGACTATTGGCCTAACCCCTATCATTCTGAGAGGAGACTCGAGCTCAGTAGTGAGCCGAATATGGGTTGATGATGACGACGAATAAATTGTGGAATAACATAACATTATTAAATCCACTAAGTAAACCAATTTTAAAACTCTGATTAAATTATTTGCTGGATTTTCATATTTTATTACTATTTTAGTTATCCAGAGTCATTCCAAGTTTGTCAAAATTGCTGGAAAACGACTGATAAAGCAGCATCTTGCTCAACTGAAGAACGGAAAATAATTATGTAATAGCGAAAAACACTCCAAATCAATGTTGTTTTCCTCGCTGTAATACATTTGTAAATTCATTTATTTACAGTGCTTGTAAACTAAGCCTTGGTTTTGCAAACAAGCACTTTTGAAATAATAAGGTTGACTATTTGTCCATCTCCAGACAGACAGACAGACCTCATCACCAGATAGGAAGACAAGTTCTGCTGAGGAGAGTCAGCAAGAAACTCAACAGTCACTCTTTTTTAGAAAAGTAATACAATATTATAATTTACAATTGTTAACATCATTACAATAATTTCTTCTAGTAGAAGCTGATCCAATGGCCTCCAAGTAGTGGCGTGCACTTCATACATGCATTAAAGTACTGCATATCCTAAGAGTTGTCTTCATTAGTAAATACAGATTTTTCCACTTTGCTTAATTTTATTACTAGTGCATACCCTGATCGACAACCATATGCACGCCACTGCCTGGTTGGTTGGTTGGTTGTTTCATTTATTGATTTATTTGTTAAGCTTGTTGGTTACATAAAACAATAAATCTATTCATGTACAGCTTTAATGTTACTTCATCTCCGGTGTACTTTTTGAGCAGTGAGAGTGATAAAATAAAATATTTTTTTTTTATGTCTAGCAAACTTTTATTAAAAAAATTATTTAACCAAATCCTTATTTATACATCATATTATCATCTCCATATACTTTTATGGGGGGGCGTAACTGGGTTTCTTGGGCCAAAGTTGTATGGGCTGGTGGACATTCCCCTTTTAATGGCTCAAAGCAGGGACAAACTGCACTGCTGAGCTAGAGTCTCCTTTCAGAATGAGAGGGGTTAGGCCAATAGTCCACCACGCTGGCCCAATGTGGATTGGCAGACAGAAAATTCTCTGATATGCTCATTTCCTCACAATGTTCCTTCCTTCACCGTTTGAGATACGTGATATTTAATTTCTTAAAATGCACACAACTGAAAAGTTGGAGGTGCACCGGATTCGAACCCACACCCTCAGGAATCAGGAGGCAGGAGTCATATCCACTGGGCTATCACGGCTCCTCGTATCCGGTTATCCTACTAATCCCACTAATATTAAAAACGTGAAAGTTCGTATGAATGTATGTTTGTTTGAATGTTTGTTCCTCTTTAAAGCCGCTACGCGATTTGGCTGAAATTTGGAATAGAAATAGATTTTACTCGGGATTAACACATAACTTTTCATCCCGGAAAAATCTATGGTTCCCGCGCGATTTGTAAAAACTGAATTCCGTGGACGAAGTTAAAATGAACCAGCCCTTCTGTCATTTATCAGTAATTTTTTTATTATTGAATGAATTAATATAATTCGTTTCAATTTAAACTAATAGTAGTTGGTTATGTGTAATATAAAATATTTAAATCAGGTCAAGTAACTCGAAGTTTAAGTTACATTTGTGCCCTAACAAATTCTAATTTACAAATCCTCAGCTTGAATTACACTCGCGCAATACGTCCTTAGAAATATTACGATAAAGTTAAAATGAAAAGCCTAATCCAAGTTTATAAATTAGCCATTAAATAAACTGCGTTGCGTCCGAATTCCACATACAGGTTATCATTTACCCTTGAAATTACTTTCGTATGATATTCGAGCTCTGGCCATATGATTATGTTAATACACCTTATGACAAAAACCTTGATCGAAATTTTGTCGGCCTCCGAAGTCCGAATACATTGCAAAACTTTGTATATAAATCCCAAATTAGATCACAAAGATAAAACGGAAGTACGCGCGAATTTGAATAAAGCTACGATTATGAAAACGAAAATGATAATATTATTAAAAATATGACTAATAAAATTCACGTTTCCGGGTGTATGAGACACATTAGAGGAAACTGTTGGAAAACCTGAAGTAATAAAAATTTTAATAAAAAAAATTCAACCGACTTCCAACTCAAAAATTAACCTAAACTAAAAAGCAAAAAATAACATCTTACCTATGTGCTACCTTCTGATCAATTTGAAGGAGGTGCCAAGCCAGTGATGTTTTAATTCAAGCCGTTTAAATTACAAAATTTCTGTGGTTCTTTCAGAAACGGCTTTAATTAAAACATGACACTGGATTGGCACCGCCTTCAAATTGATCAGAAGGTAGCACATAGGTAAGATGTTATTTTTTGCTTTTTAGTTTAGGTTAATTTTTGAGTTGGAAGTCGGTTGAATTTTTTTTATTAAAATTTTTATTTTTATATTTTTAGTGTTAGCATACCCACTGCGTGTGTACAGTCACAACCTATCTAAGTGGAAAGTTCTTATCAATACAAAATTATCAAGTCCAAACACAAGGTAGCTACTGTGAGCCGTCGAGGAGTTCTCTTTACTGGGCTTCGTCTTCATCACCAGACCCTTAATACAGTCACAATCCATCTAGGTGGAAAGTTCTCATCAATACAAATTTATCAAGTCCAAACACAAGGTAGCTACTGTGAACCGTCGAGGAGTTCTCTTCACTGTCCCTCGTCTTCATCACCAGACCCTTAATACAGTCACAATCCTTCTAGGTGGAAAGTTCTCATCAATACAAATTTATCAAGTCCAAACACAAGGTAGCTACTGTGAACCGTCGAGGAGTTCTCTTCACTGTCCCTCGTCTTCATCACCAGACCCTTAATACAGTCACAACCCATATAGGTGGAAAGTACTCATCAATACAAATTAATCAAGCCCAAACAAAAGGTGACTGCTGTAAATTCTTGACGAGTTCCATCGTCTGTGTTTCGGCTCCATCATCAGACCAACTCCAAACCTTCATAAAGTTGTAGTAGTTTAAAATACCTTATGGAAACACTAACAAACGTACTAGCCGTCTCTACAACTTTCGAAAGTTCCCCTCAATTTCTCCAGGATGCCATCATCAGATCCTGACATGAAAAAAATGGGACCACCCTGGAAGTAAACCCTACAAAACAAAAAAAGAATTTTCAAATTCGGTCCATAATTGACGGAATTATCGCTGGACATACATAAAAAAAAAAAAAAAAAAAAAAAAAAAAACATACATACAGCCGAACGTAGAACCTCCTCCTTTTTGGAAGTCGGTTAAAAACGTATAAATATGTACATAAAATTCGAAGGCGAACTAGCTTTGATATGACGGTGCGGTTGACCATAATTGATCCAAGTTAATCACCGGTTACGTTGTTTGCAATTCTTATAGCACAAGTATTCAAAATACGAGGAACTAATCTAATAAATAGTTTGATTTGAATTCTACCACATGTCTCAATAAAATATGAAAATTAATAAATTATAAAATTATGGTGTGAAAACTACAATTTACTGTGACCATAGAATGAGTATAATTTTGATAGCAAAGTTGCAATACTAATATAATAATGCTGATGACTACTTGTGTACAGAACACGCTAATCTCAGAAGCTCAAGTTTAAAAAATCATAGCCCACTATACAGGGTGCTCGGGAGTATTTCGCATAACTTCACGTTGTTGACGAGTCCACTTATAGGAGCCGAACTAGATGACTGATATTTTTTTAACTATAAAATCAAAACTTTTTATGTTTTCATACATAAGTAATTCAAATCCATGACTATCCATGTAACACACGTCTTTATCTATCGTTGCATTTTCAAATACGTAAAACTTGGCTACGTCATTATTATAAGGATGCGTATAAGGGACACATTTTAAGAGCTACTTATAAAAGAAATATTATTTACTCCGAAAATATTTATTTTAGAACAAATGTTCCATGAACACTTTGAATTAATTTTTGTTAAAGAAATTTAACTTTTTAATTTTTAATTTAGGGATCAGGAGTATTTCTCTCCCGAGCACTCTGTATAATCTACAATTTTATCACTCTTGTGTCTGAAAAGATTTTCTTTAGTGACAAGCCAACATTTTTGTGTATATGCCCACTAAGTTTATGTTTTGTAATCCAACGTAGAGTCTTTTATGTCAAGTTTACAATCCTAAAACTGTGTTGTTAGTAAATGTGCTGGCTTACCCGCATAGCATGTGGATTCCTCGAGTAGTCAACAGGTTGGCATCTAAAACTGTATGTGGTGAACCAGCCGCTTGCAATGCTCTGTGGAACAAGTCGATATCATAAACATGAGAATACCTAAGATAATCCAAAACAAATGCGAATGTGAGCTTATTTGCTACGACTAAACCGATTTTAAAAATTCTTTCACCAATGGACAACTATATTTTCAAATAGTAGCATATGCTAAATTTGAATCCTGTTCTTTCAATGGGAACTTACGCGAGTGAAGACCCCTACACTAAGTGGCTTTGCTAGCATACAAAAAAATATTTATAAAAATAAAAAATAGTAGATGCTGATCTCGTAGTAAATAGACTCCGTACATCGACTTATGTATAGGTTATGTATCATCAATGTCAACTTATGTTCGGCTCACTGCTGAGCACGAGTCTCTTTTCATAATGAGAGGGGTTAGGCCAATAGCCCACCACACAGGCCTAATGCGGATTGGCAGACTTCACACACGTACAGAATTAAAACGAAGTTGTTCCTTCACCGTTTGAGACACGTGAAATTATTGACTGAAAAGTTGGAGGTGCATGCCCAGAATCTGATTCGAACCGACACCCTCCGGAATCGGAGGCAGAGGTCATATCCACTGGGCTATCACGACTCACAGGTTATGTATTTATTATAAATTTTAGTACTCATAGGTAACGATAAATTATAATTTCATAGTACAGTAAATGCTGCTATTAAAATTGCTATAAATAATCTAAAAAAAAAATTCTTTACTTATTATTTTGTTGAACGTTAATTACAACAATGTTGGACACGATTTTACAACAAAAAAGCTGTACCGCACAATAATACTTGCATAAATTACGTAATGTTGTGGCAAGGACGCGAAGGTGGGGTAAAGTAAACAATAATAACATGACGTTAAACATTTACCTCATGGAAGAGCCAGCAGCTAAATATAACTTGGAACAAGTTGTACCATATAAGTACGTTCTTTAGTTCGAAAGGTTTTCTGTTTTCCATGAGTTTTGGACCCAAAACCTGCAAACAAAACACAAAATACGTTAAATAAATACTCAATTTATCAAACAACACAATCAATATCGTATTTGTTGTATTACTTATTTTTAAAATTGATGAAACACTGTCAGTGAGATCGATAATGCTATAAATTACGACTACTGTCTAGCCAACGACATAATAAACATTTTACAGTTATTCATTTATTATCTACAACACAATACAAGTAATCTGTGATTAACATACTCTAACAACATTCTCATAATAGGAATAACGTTATTGTATCTAATAAATAGAATAAACATAAACTAAAAGCATTCATAAATCATTATTAGGTAAACACAAGTATCTTGGAGTAATTGCGTGTCTCGTGGGAATTTAAAAAAAACGCTCCATTTGACTTAAGTAATTATATTACCTTGCTGGGTAAATGGGTTTCCTTTATGGAAACAATACAAATTATACTCAAGAACACGAACCGTGTTTTCCAGAGCAAGGTGCAAGAGTGACGTTTGGAGTTGTGCAAAGTCTTTATGTTTACGGTTATTATTTTTAAAAAATGTGTTTAAAAATGTCTTTGGTTTAAAAAAAAAAAGGATTTTATGACGTTATTGACTTTCACTTCTTTCAATGAATAACAATATATTTAATACCTTAAAAATCTTCTTTAAAACACTTATAATGTTTAAGTTATTATAAACACTAGGCATTAGAAAACTAGAATGTGGATTATCAAAATCAGTCAAACAATTATGATCAATTTTAATATAATAATAGTCTAACGTTTGACATCAAAAAAGAGTTAATCAACACAAATTATGCATTGGATAACTGATATGTAGATTATCAAAACCAGTCAAGCAATTTAATGATATTAATGTTACATTTTATATCATAGACAAATAAGCAAAAGATCGTAACGTTTGACATCTTCCAATGTGTTAATCAAAGCACTATGAGTACCTCTTCATTTCACACTTCAACTATAAGTGCTGTGTCAACAATTCACCTAGTTAGTATTGCTCTGTTAATTATTATCAGCAACCAGTGTGACTATAATCATATAAACTAAATGTCTTTACCGATGCAGTTTTACGTAAAACAAAATTAATATGCAAATTAACGTTTATTTAAAATGTTAACAGTAAAACACGAAAACGTGGTGTACTCGTAGATACATCAATTTAATTAGGCTTTTATTTATGCAAAACTTAGGTGTGATGTTTAATGTGATTATTAGTAATTGGTAATAAGATAGTTGACTCATTAAATTCAATTTAAACAATATTAACTTCGCAAAGCATATGGAATAAGGGTCTGATTATATATCGATATTAATTAATAGAAGTTAAATATTTCTTAATTTATTATTTTTTTCAAATTTTCCAAACGTCAAAAACGTTGTCGACCCATTTTGTGACATCACAATTTTACTTGATGTATGTTGATGTTACGTCAAACTAATTGTTGAATAATTATTTTTTGTCAAATATTAGTTAACAATTAATTCGCTCCGTTTGTAAGGGATTTGTTATAATAACGTCATGAAACAGTTGAAATATAGACCATTAAGGCCAACAGGCGTTTTGGTTCGTATCATCAAAAAATATTTCAAAACTAAAATTTTCATGTCACATCTCAAAAAAATATATTTTTTTTTAAATCTTGTACTATTTCAGATTATGAAACAAAAATGTCAACTAATCTATTAGGTAGAAATTATATTTAAAATTAGTTTCACTTACTTTCACTGTGAAAACATATGTGAGGCAGATGGCAAGCGTGGGAAATGGCGAGGACATTAGGAACCAGTCCTTTGTCCTGGGGTCACTCTGATTATCCATCACATCATGGTATCCATCCACTATCCTATTTATGATCTCCATTTTCACTGTAACAGAAACAAAAAAACTGTTAAATTTTGACCAAATCACACTCTTCTATGACGTTAAAATCAACGAAATAGATTTTAGGGATCTATTTCTGTGTAGGCTACGTCGTAGAACACGATGCACCTAGATAAATACCGTGATCGAAGGCGTTTGTAATATTATGCGCGTGCGTGGATACAATACAACGCTCGTGAAATAAGTGGCAGCTATGCTGCAATTTGGTCAATTTCCCAAGAGCCGAGCGTCAAGTTTACCGAATGTCAGGGTGGACCGGCCCCCTCTACGACCACAAATCACCCGGCGAACGTATCATTCAAATCAGTATAGTATCCTTGTTAATTTTTGCTCGCTATTTCATTAATTACAAGACAGATGTTAGAGTTGTTTTTACGCCGGCCGTGTTCTTATGCAAATAGACAGTGATGGATAGAATGAATATATTCATATCATTCTATAGATTTTTGTTGTTTTTTGAAAATTTTTATTTGTTTTTAGATTTGTGCTATCATCATCCCTTTGTCAGCACAACATAAAGAGATACTATTTCTCATATCTGTGGGCACTGTTTGTTTATCCAGTCACTCGATTATGCATCAACTGCATCTAATATCATCTCTTAAAATAAATCTTTTTTCTCACATTCTACAGGTAAAAAGTGCTTGGAGGCCATTGAATCAGCTTCCACTTTCATACAGGAATTAAAACTATAAGAAATTGTAACCTATTCTAATATTATAAATGCGAAGGTCTATCTATCTCTTACTTCTTCTTTTCAGGGCAAACGGCTGAACTGATGGATAAATTTTGGTACTGTGATAAATGGAACCTGGCAGAATATAGGCTACTTTTCCCCCCTAAAATAGAAAGAGAAAGGGGTGAATTAGGAGTTGAAAGTTTGTATGGAAAGTACTTAACTTTTAGATATATAGCAATAAAAATTTGTGCATAAATCATTTCAAATTTGTGCATGGTAAAATTCATAATTTATTTATTTTAATTGATTTCACGCGGATGAAGTCACGGGCGTTCGCTAGGGATGATATCAATTGTAAATTATAATACTGTATGATTTTAAAAGAGCAACTATTGAGTTTCTTGTCGGCTCTTTTCAGCAGAACCTGCCTTCCGAACCGGTGGTAGAGTCTTTACAAGTAGTCAACCTTGACGTTTCAAAAGTGCTTGTAAACTAAGCCTACTTGAAATAAATGTATTTTGATTTTTGAATCTACCGTGTCCATTTTCTTTTCTTTTGTAACAAAATTGGTGTAATATAATAATAATAAATCTTTATTCATCAAATTTCATATCACAAAAATTAAGTTGCAGCCCTGCTTCCTGTAATAGTTATTACTGTGTTACAGGAGGCAGTGTCTTCCCATTTTCAATGTTTCAATAGTTTGATAAACAATTTTATATAGTTACAAAAACAATAAATCATAAGAAAAAGAAAAAAAAACATGCAGAACTGAAGTAAAAAATAAAATAATAAAAAATAGGTGTGTGTGTGTGTGTGCGTATGTATGGGTTTCTATGCAGAGAAAAAATCATATAATATGCTATCTTGGATCTTGCCAAATTAATTAAAGATCATTCAAAGAAGATATGCAAAGAATGTTATATTGTACCAATTATATGAGACCAAGCAAGCGTAGTGTCGAAATAAATAATAGGCTGGGTCGTTTCTTGTATACCGTTCTCAACCTTGTCACAATTTGGAACTGAATCGCGAATCAATGAACTCTATAAACCACTGACATAATTGATTTTCATTTA